>NW_015151778.1:0-1513 GCF_000732505.1 Cyprinodon variegatus
TGCAAATTGAATTAACAATAAATCCTTGTGCAGCTGTGGAATTGGAGGAAGAAATAGGAAAGAAGCTTGGAGGGCTAACGAGGGAATTGAAAACAGGTGAGGGCAGAACAGAAAACAGAGCAAGGGAAAGAGGACACAAGAGGGCAGCAGAGGACAACAAATGGAAAACCAAGAAAAACAGGAACTAACAAACCAAGACTCTGACACAGAGGCAGGTCCAGCCACAACAGACTCATCATTTAATGGAGGTAAACATGCTGTGATGCTGTTTCTTGGTTACAGGTTTTTACTCTCCAACTAGCTGGTGAAAATTCTCCGTTATCCAGGTCATAGTCATTCGAAAAAAGTTAATAAACAATCTACTGGACTTTGTTTTCCAAGTTTGAAAACGTTTCGCTTCCCGTCTAGGAAGCTTTTTCAGCTCCTGGCCAAGAGATGTTATGGCTTTCCTGTGGTGTGAGATTGGAAGGAGGTGGTTTGACGCTTGACAGGGTAGCTGTTACTTTCATCCTGAGTTGCTCTGCCTCTTTTGCAGCCAGTTTTTTGTTCCTGATGGCAGATTCCGTGGCAGTGATCAGCTCCCCAATGGGTTTTCTTGTGGAGAAATGCTGGGCAATCTGAGCAAAGGCATGAATTTTGCCATTTCCCGGTCCAGCGCCAAACCACCTCCTTCCAATCTCACATCTCAGGAAAGAAAAGCCATAACCTCTCTTGGCCAGGAATTGAAAAAGCTTCCTGGATGGGTAGCGAAAAGTCTTCCAACTTGGAAAAAATGTCCAGTGGATTGCTCTCCAACTAATTCTACTTGTTCAGAGTTAATATAAAACTCATCCTTGTTGATTTTCAGTTTACCCAAAGATTCCCTTTCTCACATTAAATGTTAACCCTCCTTCATCTACATGTTAGCCCCTCTAGCCAAATCAGAAGATGGTTCTGCTCCCTTTTCTTTCTGTACAACCCCCCCGCCTTTTGATCTGCTGTTCTTCATCAATGCAAATAAGAGCTCCTGTTTTAATCTGATTGATGTTCCAGATTTCTGAAACAAACAAATGAAGCATCACAATTTTCACAATTTCGCATGTTACCGTCTGTAATGTGATATAATGGAACTGAACAAAATACGCTCCAAATGTTAATGATTATCGCAGTAAAAGCCTGATTTTGCTCATAAAAGGATCCTGAAATTAGTGCACTATAAGAAATTAATGTTCTAGTCACGGATGCTAAGTTTAAACACATAGATGTTTTTTTTACCACATAAAGCAGTGAGACGCCCATCAGTCAGAGTGAGGAAGTGGTGAGTCTCAGGAAATAGAAGATACATGTGAGTTCAAGAGGCAGTCAGACAGTTCTGAGGGTGAGAGCAACAGACGCACAATGGCTCAACTCAGATGGATTCAAGGGTTTTTATTAATGATCCTGCAGCTCACAGGTAGGAAGACTGAAAACCTTTGTATAGAGCTATAAATGATAGATCTGCTTTATCCACTGTGTCTGTGTTCAGATTGAATAT
>NW_015151778.1:2578-19130 GCF_000732505.1 Cyprinodon variegatus
CAAAGAACCACCATCAGAGACTGGCTGCTCTGCTCCTTTCTCTTTATCATCAGGGTCTGAGTTCCCTCAGTGTAAAGTGACTGATACTGTTACTGATGAAGAGTTTACCTTCAGTCTTCAGTCCTCAGGTGAGAAACAGGTTAGAAGATGATGAACTGAAGAAGATCACTGACATCACAGGAAACTAGGATTAGATTCAAGATTTGGACATTTATTGATTAGTAAATGGGTTGATGTAAATGACTTAAATCACCCTATTTAGTTATTTAATCTGAATTACATTTTGGAAGAGTTTTTAAGATTGAAAGATTAACATTTTCTCCTTGTTTATAGAAAAAACAGAAGCAGAAGATAAATCAACAAAAAAACCTGACGACAAAAAGACAACCAAACCAGAAACAAACAACGTTCAGACAACATCTGAAGGTTTGTGGAACATTTAGACAGTTCATTAAAGTTATAAACAGATCTAAAAGTTACAGCCTATGTTGATACATACATTTCCAATTATTGTCTTTGATATTTGCTTGGAACTTCATTTTAATTGCGGAACCTTATTCTTTTTAAAAGGGAAATTTCCCCCAACATTAACACCTGCGAGAGAAACCTCAGAGAATATGAGACCAAAATCAGACAATCCTCAAACAACTCCTCAAGGTAGGGATTATATTTTGTCTAATCTGTGTAATATTTTTATATAAGGAACATTTTTATTTTTCAACTATGCTGTTTTTATGTCTCTTTATCAATTTTAGCTTCCCAAATGATTAAAAGACCAAACTGGCATCAAACAGCTTTTTAAGCAAATCATTCAAAACGTTGCATATTAAACACTCTGAACAATATATGCTAACTTTATCTAGATGTCAAATATAGATTTCAGGAGACTTGTGTTGCATTTCTTTTGAACCGAGCTTGAATGCTCCTAGTGAGGAAGATTAGCTCTTTGGTTTCTTGACCCCCACATCGGAACCAATCGAAAAGTTGCAGGAAACTGCCACTAAGGATCTGAGTTTGAGGCCCCTGCTTTACATGTTAATATTAAAAAAATGCCTGTTTTCTTTTGTTCTCCTGGAAAATCAGAAAATAAAATCCCCAATATTACGGAGCTCTCACATCACACTACACAAATCAAGAAAACGTCTACCAAGCCTGCAATAAAAAATAAAGGTAGGACAATATTCATTTTCAAATGAGTAACTAATAGTTTATTGTCTTTTTTATGTTGTGCAACTTTAAGAATTTTGATGACATTATTAATAACATATTTGTGAAGATTCTCAATCATTCAGGTCATGGTCAAGCTTAAAAGTTTCAGTTTATGCAACTGGAGGTTTCAGCTCTCATCCAAGAGGCTTCATCAGATGTAACTGATGGCAGGGAGAACTGAGAATGATATATTGTAGGTGTAACAAAGAATTAATGGATAAACAAAAGCTTTGATCCCTTCTACTGGATTGGCCATGGAGATCACCTGGGGGTTTAATGGTTGTTAGTGGATTCTGATGGCTCTGATGACCGACACCACTCTTTCATCAGAGTGGTGTCGGTCATATGCCTCATGAGTCAGGTTAGGGCGGGTGAGAGGTGAATGTTGTGGGCATTGTTTCTAAAAGTGCTTTATAAGTGTCATGATTTAATTAAAGATCTGACCCAAAATGCAGAAGACCAAACAGAGAGACCAGGGAAAAGTTTAACTGGTTTATTTAGAATAATGAGATGAGTCCAGTGCTGCTCTGAACACTGTCAAACCGGACTGGAAAGTGAGGGGAAGATACTGCGGTTAGATCAGGCTCAGTGGGAAATTAGATTCTTTGACTTGAAGAGGAGGAATAGGTTGCAGACTCACATTTCCAGAAAAAATGTGTCTTTATTGAATCCAGTCTGTGTGGGATGTTCCAGAGATTGTCTTGTTTGATGGTGGACAGACTGGGTTTACTCCTTGGAGAAGCTGACTTCCACTTAGATTTCTTGCTGTCCTTGAACGGGTTATTGTGGAGATGAATCCCCTGCTCAGAGAGAACCCCCAGACAATCCTTGGGGGAAAAGGTTTATCCAAACTATAAACTTGAATCCATAGCTCAGTTTGGTTCTCAGAAGATCCTTCCAGGGGAGAGAAGGTCAGAAACATCCAGTTTGCAGAATGACTTCCTGCCGAAAGGCAAAGACAAAAACGGCAAGATTAAAACTCATTAAAACAAGAAACTCATTTAGACTTAGCGAACTCAGCTTGGCTAGAGTACCCAAAAACTGCCAAAACAAAGACTATGGTTAGACTCTGCTAAACTAAGCATGGCTAGAGTACCGCAAGCTGGCAAACAGTTTGGCGTCGAGGTAGTGGCAGTCAGCAGCTTAAGAGCACTCCACAGGTATTGAGGCAACGAGCTGCAGGTGTGCAGGGAGGCCCAAGGAGGGCGGGGCACCTCCTGGTGGAGAAGGAAAGGAAACACAAAAACAGACCACACAAACTGGATTCCTGACAATAAGTAGGTAAAAGGTCATTTCTAAGACCACCTCCTCTGTTGAGAGATGGCTTTTCCAGGTTAACAAAGAGGGCTTCCTTAAATCCTCTCTCAAACCACCTTTCTTCATTGGTCAAAATATGAATGTCGTTGTCATCAAAATAGTGTCCTTTAGCCTTCAGGTGTAAGTGAACAGCTGAGTCCTGTCCTGAGTAATTGGCCCCCCTATGTTGACTCATGCACCAGTGAAACGGTTGCTTCGTCTCTCCAATGCATGGGTCTGTGCAATCTTCACTACACTGAATGGCATTAACCATGTTGCCAGGTTTGAAGTGCACAGGGATCCAGTGCCTCCTGAGTTTTCAGAGATGCCAGCATCTTAGGGAATTATGATATTCTTCTAGTTGGTTTTTTTCAAAAAGCCTATCTAGGATAACCCCAATTCTTCAGGGATGTCCTGATATGTCCCTGTTCTCTCATCCTCCCTCTGTTGGTGGTGGGAATGGTTTCTGCTCATGCCTGGGGGGTTTAGGTGATGCCTAGTTGTGTTCCAGTGGGTGGTGTGAGTCAAAATTGAGGTACTTGTCGGTGTGTGTGGGCAACCTGTAGACATCTATGTTGAGTTGTCTGCTCCATGATGTGAACCGTGCAGTCCACATGAAGGCAAGGCTGTCATCTTTCACATCTTTCCGAGTGACCTTGATGTTTCTGTCCACTGCATCGACTGCGTGTGTCATCAGCGTATCTGAACCAGTGACAAGGTTTTGTTCCAATGTGTGAGTGTAGAGTTCTGCTTTCCACTTCTTCCATGTATACATTTGGCACTAGGGGAGACACAGGAAAGCCCATCATGCATCTGCTTCTGCCCGTAGAAAGCTTGGTTGGATTGGAAGTATGTGGTGGTGCGCCACAAGTCCAAAAGAGAACAGATATGGTCCGTGGTTAGGTTGGTCCTATCTGACAGAGTGTGGTCTTGAAGTTAGCGCATCCTTACTATGGACCACAGCCTCTGTGGTGGGGATGCAAGTAAAAAGAGATGTGACATCATAGACCATGTTCTCACCTATGCCCATTATAAGGTCCTTTATCCTGTTGTAGAAGTCGGGTGACTTAGCAATGTGATGCAGTGTTTTGCCAGAATGGGAGCGAGATGTTTAGCAATGCTGGAAGTGACTTAACAACTTAACAAGTGAGCTAATTATGCTGATGATGGGCTTTATTGAAGCTCCTTCTTTGTGTATTTTTGGGAGGCCGTAGATCCGGGGAACGGCTTTACCTCGGTACAGCTGGCAGTATTGTTGCCTGTTGATGGCTTTGTCCTTTTCTAAATAATGAAGGCAGCTGATGACCTTCTTCTGGTGGTTGCTAGTGGGATCTTTCTTCGGTGATTCATGGATGACACTAAGGAGGGCTTTAAATTTGCCATGGTAGTCGTTTGTATTAAGTACAAGTATGCAGCTTTCTTTTAGGCTTGAGGGCTGTCAAAGCTTTCATTTCCGGTAAAGTTTGAAGGGGGGGTCTTTGCACTGAGAATGCTGCAGTGACCTTTAGTCTAAGTTGTTACGATTCTGTGGCAGTCAGCTTGTCGTTTCTGATGACTGTCTCAGTGGCTGTGATGAGGTCCACTGTGGGGATTTGTGCAGGGGAAATTATTAATAGTATATTTCCTCTCTCTTTGATCTTATATCTTTTTGTTTTCTCTCTCTGCTCCCTGGTTCTTATTTATACTTTTTTGCTAATTCTTACCAACTTTTTTATTCCTCCCGACTATTTTGTATATTCTTTATTTAATTGTCTATGTTTTTCCAATTAAAATGTAAACCGTATTATATTATTAAGCATTTACTTATGGAATCTATGAGTTATTGGATCATAAACCAAATCTGTTTAATCAGCAGAAGCTCTTCTTTTCATTTTTTAATCACTCACATTAACTTATGATTTTTTTAAAAATATATCCTTAAATATAAATTTTCTCCATGCACTCTATATCTATATGTTACAAATCAGGCAGTGTGGATATGACCGAATATAATATTATTTATCATTGAATGTTGTTTCAGAACACTCAACCACTAAAAGGACGACAGTAACAGTTGCAATCACTAAATCTCAGAGCAGAGCTTCGACAGGTAAAGGTGAGCAGTTTGCAACATCTTTTTATATATTATCAGGACTGACAAATTAGTTTATAGACTAAATTCTATTTTGTAGGTTTTACAGAATGATTTAATTGCCTTGATTTCAGATCATATAATAAAATCGAAATACTAATGCTTCCCTTTCAGGCCCAGCAATCATTGCTGGAGTTGTTGTTTCTGTCATTATCCTGATAATTGCTGTGGTGATCATCAGATGGAGAGCAAAGGGTGAGAGTTTTGAATGATAAAACTACAATTCCACCTTTCTGAATTATTATTGTTTAAATTTTCAATTATTATTGTTTAGAATAAATCAGAATCTGTTTTTTTTTTTCAGGAAAGAAAACACAGACTGATGAAAATGCTGTGAGTACAGTTTGCATGTATGTGATCTAATGTGTGTTTATTGCTTTACTTTTTGTTAAGAGGATTCTTTTTTCTCGAGAACTGCATAAAATGTCCCCAAAAAAACTTAACCTGACCTCTAATCTAGCCAATTTTAATCACCAACTACCCTCTGGGTAATTGACTACTGGAGGGAAACTTTGGAGTCTGACAGCATTGAGAAATGTTACAGGCGAGCACCTGTTTAAAGGTTTTTAATTAAAAGAACATGTTGAGAATTTTGTAAAAAATTACACCGCTTTATGCTGCAGAAAATGTAAATCTAAATAAATCTTCTTTTTTTTAAATAAGTGCATTTTCACTTGAATTGAAGTGGTAAGGGAGACACTTTTCTTATTTCAAGTGCATATTATCTAATTATCTTATTTTAAGAGTAAAAATATTTATTTCATTGGCAAATCATCCTTTTTAAATACACAAATTAGGGGCAAATACACTTAATTTAAGATTTTACTTCTTTCTAGATCATTTTTGCAGTGCAGAAGAAGTAAACCATGTAAACCGTGGTATTTAATGATATAAAGTAGGTTTATTTCCATATTTCTTTTATCCTGGCCAGGTTGATCTTAAAGAGAACGTTTACTACTCCACCATCAAACATCCACAGAAAACCAATGTCAATGCTAAGGTAAGATGTTTGTTACACTGCTATATGTGTGCCAGGTTTTCTTTAACCCATTAACCGACCTTTACCTACTGGTAGATTTTAGCATCAAAAACTGATTGGAACCAGTTCCAACATCCCAAGGCTCAATCCAAACCAGCTCCTAAAAACTAACTCCTAGCACTAACCCTCCTTTTGTGCATTCCCTGGTGGCCCTGCCATATCAAGGGCTGTCTGACACAATGAAGTGGGTAGGGTGAGCGGATGGTTAAGCCCTTAAATAGACAGTCTGCATCGGTGCAGTGGGTGAAACGGCGGCCAACTGGCAAAGGAAATAGCTGCATCTAAATTTGAGTTCCACTGGTTTGCTGCATCTTTGTCACACTGACAGAAAATTCCAAGTTAGAAAAAAGGAAAACTATGTCACTAATTCCAAAAGGCAAGGACCTCTTTGAACTAGTTTTGTTTGGACTGTATGTGAGTGTCTCTATTTTGCCTTAGCAACAACATTTTTTCTTTTACAGTAGAGGGAAGAAGGCGTCACATTCTCATTAATACCCTCTACCAATGAAGGTGCCCTCCACTGCTGCAGATGTGACTTCTATGGGAGGGACACTCAATAGTTTAGGGGTAGTGCAGAGGGGGCAATTGTGGATTGGACCAATTCTCCCAGAATTTTTCCAAGTTTTAACTTTCAATTTTGGCTTCAATGCCACCAGTTCAAGACAGGAAGAACAAGCGACCAAATAAATACAAAAAAGAACCACAGGAGTGAGTGCAAAATCATCATAACTTTTAAAAGAGACCTAACTTTAACTAATGAAATTACAAGTCAGTTTACTGGCATGCAATAACATTTTATCATACAAAGGCCATTTGCATTACAAGTTCAATGACAGATTGGAGGCTAATCAACTGGTTAAGTGAACAGGATGAAAAAAAAACAATTGGCATGTTTTAACTTTCTGGACCTAGATTATGCAAGTCTGAACATGACCAACCTGATTAATCACCAGATGGCTCAGGATACATGAGTCCTGTTTTTTACGGTGTTGTCGACGTTGCTCTAAGGCAGGTTCCTGCGAGGAAATTATTTTCCCTGTCATTTAGCGCACACCTTCAGCAGGTAGTGCTGTTGTCAGTTTAAAATCGGATTACTACATCTGATTTTTATTATAGGGTTAGCCAGGAGTGAGATGTAATTTAGGAGAACTGATGGCACCTTAGTTGAAGGTGAAAAGGCAGAGAGCTGAAAGTAGAGGAGCAGACAGAAATAAGAACTCAGAGAGCCATGACACTATTAGGAAAGACATCAAACACCAAGCGAGTGATGTACTGCAGTGATACATCCTAAGAGGTTAATTTTGTAAGGGTGTGCATAATAATCGTTTTGTATTGATGCATCGATCCAAAAGTCAACGATCCGATGCATCGACACGTCCGCAAGAATATTGATTCATTTTTTTTTTTTCCCCCCTACGGTCTATTTTTATCCATTTGTTCTTGGATGTAATTCTGGCTCCCATGTTGCGTTGGCGCTAAACCTACTTTGCCCTCCTATCGCGCTTCCTTTAGCTCCTTTAGCATCGGCCATCAGCTTGACATATAGTGTGTCAAAGTGTGTGCATGGTTGTTTGTCCTGTGCTTCTGTGTTGCCTTGTTGTGGACAAGCGACCTGTCCAGTAAGGTTGTAACAATACAACAACCTACATTGATACATCAATGACATGATTAACTATTCAAATACAGTACATCAATGAGTCAATGCATATACAAATACATATATGAGTCATTCCACTAGAATGGGTAAAACTGGACTCTGATATTTTCACATTTTGTACCAAAAAATATTGTTCCTATGTACATCCTAGAGATGTATTCAACTTTTAGAAAAACATATTTTCCCATTTCAGGGACTATTTTTCTTTTAGTTTTGACCATTATTATAAGATATGGTCACCCTTATCCTCTACCCTGTTATGAAAACTCTGAAGGCTCTTTGAATATTATCATAAAATACATTAGGATTGATGTTGTGGTAGTGTCAGCACCGACGGACTGACACCCCAACTAGGAATCTCTGCAGCTATTTTGACAGCCCTCCTGAAGCTATCTTTCGGGAGAAGGCATTGAAGTATATGTGATGTTGAGCATGTGCGCACTCTCTTTTTTGGACGACCAATATAAAGCCTGTTCCTAATTGACTACTCTTTTGAAAAACTGGATGGTCATAACCTCTGTGCTGCAACTCAGTTTTTTGGTTTTACTGTAGTCGTGGACATTTTTATTTAGCCCAACAGCCTATCTTTTAAGATTCTCAGAGAGTTCATTGTCATGAGGTGCCATGTTGGAACTGTTAGTGACCCGTATGGAAAAGTGTGAGATCTGTACTACAAAATTGAAAGCACCTGCTCTTTTTGCACATCTGAGACCTAGTAACACTAATGACTCACGTGACATTTAGGAGAAAAAATGATATGAAGTGCTAAATTTGGACATTTATGGATTTTTTTGTGTTAGGGTTTAAGGCCTACTCACTTCTGTAGCTAGTGGTGTAGACATTAATGGCTGTATATTGCATTGTTTTAGGTAGCAGTACATTATCACTGTTATACAAGCAGTACACAGGCTCCTTTTCATTGTGTTAAAATGAAATTTCTTCGGTGTTGTCCCAAAAATGCTGTTTGATTGAAATACCTAATAAAAATGTCAACTCATATTTGACTTGCATTTTGTGAGATGTCAATGTATATAACTGTTAGATGGGCTATTGATATGACATTATACGGATTGCAGATTATGCTTTTGATTAGATAGAGATCCTATTGTGACATAATGTGATATGGGTAAACAATGTATCATCATCTAAACAGATTGATATCACATTGGATTGAGGTAAAAATGGTGATATACATGCCTACAGTGCAGGGTGTACCTCACCGCTCACCCAAAGATGGCTTGAGATGAGTTTAAAGGATGGAACCAGAAAATCTAACCTGAAAAAATGTTTTTAATATTTGATTTTCATAACTAAAATAATAACCACATAAATAAAAGTGATAAAACCTAGTAATGTTGTAACTCTGTGTTTCTGTTTCAGGATGCTGGGGATCCTGATACAGTGTACTACAGCACTGTGAGAGCCTCTCCCTCCTCTGCTGCAGCCTCTAATGATCCCAACAGCCTCTATAGTGTTATAACCTCCATCAACTGAAACTGCAAAGAAGACTAGCTCCATCTAGTGGTAGCAGGGAAATATTGCAGCTCAAAGTTTCTCAAAGTCAATTTAAAGGTACACTATGCAACCGGTGTTGATTTTCCAGCGAGGCTCCCCCCAGAGGGCGAAAGTAAAAGTGCACTGTCGTAAATATGCACAGCTGTTCTCCTGGTTTCTCCGTCAAGCCAGGCGCGGTTGTTTTGAGCTTAGCAGACAGGCGAACGCAACGAATGACTAATGCTGCGTTCACACTGCAGCTGGCGCAAAAGAAGCATCGAGTTTACATACAAAGTCAATGGTTGACGCGCGTCAAGGCGCAGCAAAAGGTCCCGCGGCGCGTTTTGAGCAGCAGGCGCAGCGCGTCTGAGCAGCTGATGCAGCGTGTCAGGCGCGTTTAATCATCTGACGCAGGGAGAGAGACACAGCGCTGATGATCAGAGGCTATGATCACTCCTCTTAAACAGTTTATTGACGCCTAAATTAACTTAAAATGCAGAAATCTGCCGGCAGAATATGCAGTTTGGATTATTTAGATGAAAAACACCTACCAGCTGCCGCCGTGAACCGCGAGGAGGCGACCCGGCCAGAGGCTGCTGATGAAGGGATTCCTACTGTCGGCGCACCGCTGGTATGTGGGGGTCTGAGCGGCTCCGACAGAAAAAATATTGAAGGCAGGATAATAATCTGAATGAACTGACGGCACTGATTACGTTTTCAGGTGTATTTTCTCACTTAAAAACATATTAAAACTACTTCATTCCCACTGATCACAGCAAATATAGCTGCAAGGCAGAGAAAGGATAGTGAAGCTCCGCCCAACACGCGTCAGACACACTGTTGCACCGCGCAGCCAGAGCAGCAAAGCTGCTTCAGCCGCACGTCAGAACTAACTGGTACAAGCAGCAAAAAGGAAGCAGCAGACGCGATTTTGCTGCTTTTGCTGCGTGAACGTAGCATAACTGCACAAAGATCGCCACTGCGCTAGCAACGAGAATGCTTTTAACCGGGGGGGTGTAGCAGTTCTCGCCGTAAAGCAAGACTGACTCTCGCGAGACTTCTGAGCCTGTGGGTGCGGGTCGGTGCTCTTGCAATTGCGGTATTTCCCCCACAGACCACCAGGGCGGCCGAGAATACCTTTGTTCAACCTGAAATTACTCATTTAATCATCCAAAACGATATGGAACACATTAATTAACTGAAAAATGTTGCATAGTGTGCCTTTAACTATGTCTCCCAATGTTAACCCAACCATTATGGTCAGTCAGTTTATGACCACATAAGTTCTTTCATCTATCAAAACATAAAGGTCTTTGTACCAGAATATCTATCCAACAAAATATATAGTAGAAAAAAAAAAAAGCACCAGCATCAATAGTTTGCTTTAATAAAGATAAAGTGCTTTGCTGCTGATTGGTGCTGATTATGATAATGACTTGCATATGACAACCTTATGTTATTTTTAATACTTTATATTTTGTTAAGAATTAGGAAATTTTATTTTGATTATCCTGCAATAATCCTTTTGCTGTTGTTATTTATTTTAATCTAAAATAGCTGCTATAACAAAGTTTAGGGTTTAAATATTTTTATACTTAGCTTCTTTTGGTCTTGCTGATAGGGTTTTTTCAGTTTTTTGTGATAACTTTTGCAAATCAGTTCCGTCAAAAAAAAAAAAAAAAAAAATTGTTTAGGATTATCTTAACCCTCTTATAACATTACACCACCTTATAGAGGATTTGACATTCTATTTTACCCTTCAAATTGTTATTAAATGGTGAAAAACTCCTTAATACTGCCCGACTACCAGAGTTTTCAACTATTGGCAAAAAAAAACAAACTCATTAACGTTTTTTGTTTTTTTTTCTTTTTCCAGACAGACTAAATAAATTCAGGTATCATTTATGTATTTTAGGTATGAGAGGCTTGAAAGACTAATTTTGTGTCAGATGCTTTCAAATACATAATTGCTATTATATATATATATATTAAATATTATATAATGTTTACATCTAATAAATATTAACATTTTGTTTACTCAGTTTAATTCCATTAACTTTACTGTCAGTATAGTTAATGCTTTTAAGTTATGATTTATGTAAACAAAGCTTTAGTCGCTACTAACGAATATTAATGTATAAACATTGTTTTGTAATAAACATTTTCTTTGCTGTGGTTTACTTAATCTGCCTTTGATTGTTTACATAGAATTTAATACAATAAGAGTGTCTTGAATTAAAATAAGATTCATTGATGAAGATAAATTACTTTAGAGACCAGATTAAGGATGAAGCCTGTATAAATAAATTCTAGTTATAAAAAATTAAAGCAGTCAAGAAATAGTCCTAATTTATATCAAGGTGTGACATAGCTCCAGGATTTTAATAGTTGAAATATTTTAACAAAACACATGCATAGTGTTTCTACCTTAAAAAGCTTTGATTATTTGCTCCTACTGTACCTTACCGGAACCACAGAAACAATTTATCTGATATGTTACTTCTTATGTCCAAACTATCATTTTAAACAATTTCACAGCTAACTTATTTGTCCTGCACCCATTTATTCCTAAGCTTTGACCTCCTTGTTTAATTCTTCAGACGTCTCTTCAAAAGTTCCACTTTTTTTTTTTTTTTTTTCCACATAAAGCATTTTCATTTTTTAATTGTACAATACCTCCCTCTTGCGGCTAAACACTATAATGCAGCCACTGTCGTGCTCTCAGCCTGGCAAACACTGGGGATGATTGGATCGCTGGCAGGTTTTTAAATATATTCCCCAAATGTTGCCACAAAACTTATGGTCAGACAAATTAAGAACACATTTGTCCTTTCATCCAACAGAAAATAAAGGTAATTGCACCAGAGTATCTTTGTAAAGTGTAGCAAGACTGTTTGTTGATTTATAAGTTATTGTTCCTTCCTCTTATAGTTCTGCTTCTGGCTTAGATTTATCAGCAGGACTTGTTTCACTGTTAATAATGAGACTCTTACAAGCTCTTCAGCATCTTCAATGAGTGTTTTACATTTTGGGGGCTTTATACCCACCTCCTCCTCTGTGGGACACAGAATCCAAACTTGTGAGGATCCACAGTCTCTTTGATATCTTGGCTGATTTATATGGTTTTTTCCATGTAATTTCACAATTAGGCAGTTTTTTTGTCTTGATGCTTTAAATTGACCCAAAGGTTTTACTCAAATGTTGTCAATGAACCAATTAAAAAAATTAAGCTTTAGAGCCAGTATATAATAATTAAAAACTTAATTGGTTTTTAAAGGTTTTAAGTGTGTAGTCATTTTAGGAGATCTAAACTTTCAGGAGATGTATCATATTTGAATGGCAATAGAATAGAACAGAAAATAGAATATTCCTCTCAGAATGGAGAGATTTCAATGTAACAGCAGCAAAGTGACTGGGAAATTTACACAAAAAGAAAAAAAATCATAAAAATTGAAACAATTTTGATATTCATAAAAAAAACATTTTGACAGTTTTAATAATAATAATAATAAAAAAAAAGCTTCCTTGATGGAAAGTGGAATGTCTTCAATTTGGAAACAAAGTCCAGTGTATTATTTTTAACATTTTTTGAACGTTATGGTTGTGTTTCGCTGTTTACACTTTACTTTCAAATATCTTCTTGTTAATCAGATGCCAAAAAAAAAAAAAAATCTAAAATATATATATATATATATATTAGATTTTTTTTTTTTTTTTTTATGTGGCTTTTATTTTGCTCAAATTACACTTTCTAATTGGGCAGAGGCCTGAGACTGTTGCTTCCTCCTGGAGCCTAGGATAATGGGCCTAAATTGCAACCCTTCGCTAAACAGGCTAAACATCCTGGAGCTCTCATGATTTAATTAAAGGTCTGACCCAAAATGCAGAAGACCAAACAGAGACCAGGGAAAAGTTTAACAGGTTTATTAAGAATATGGTGATAAATCCAGTACTGCTCAGAGTAGAATGAAATGAGTCCAGTGCTGCTCAGAACACTGTCAAACCGGAACTAGAAAGTGAGGGGAAGACACTGCGGTTAGTTCAGTCTCATTCGGAAATTAGATTCTTTGGTTTGAATTGGAGGAATAGGTTGCAGACTCACTTCTCCAGAAAAAGGTGTCCTTTATGGAATCCAGTCTGTGTGGAATGTTCCAGATATTGTCTTGTTTGGTGTTGGGCAGACAGGGTTACTCAGACTGCGGTTGTTCCTAGGAGAATGGAGAAGCTGACTGCCACTCAGATTTCCTGCGGTACTAGAACGGGCTGTGGTGCAGATGAAACCTTTGCTCGGTGTGAAGCTCAAATGACCTCTTGGGGAAAGTGGATCCAAACTTCCTTTGCTCGATGTGAAGCTCAAACGACCTCTTGGGGAAAGTGGATCAGAACTTCCTGTTTGGAACCCCACCTCAGTTAGAAGCTCAGTTGGTCCTTCCAGAGAGAGAAGGTCGGAACAAATCCAGTTTGCAGGATGACTTCCTGCCGAGAGGCAAAGGCAAAAAACTAAGTTAAGATTCAGGTTGACAAAAAAGTCAGGTTAGACTCTGCTAAACTAAGCATGGCTAGAGTACCCTGCATTGGCAAACACTCTGGCGTCGAGGTAGTGGCAGTCAGCAGCTTAAGAGCACTCCACGGGTAATGAGGCAATGAGCTGCAGGTGTGCAGGGAGACCCAATGAGGATGGGGCACCACCTGGTGGAGGAGCAAAGGAAACACAAAAACAGACCACACAAATTGGATTCCTGACAGGAGCCTTGCGTTATAAATATTAACTGAAACTCTAGAAAAAGTCCATTACATTCTATGTGATCACACACCTGATTTTTTAGGCTCAACTTAGTCCACTTGACACAGCTTCAACCTTTTTGAAGTAGAGGTGTCGCTGGGAAGTGTTTCAATCACACCCCAGTCACGTGACCGCTGGAAGCGAAGACTTCACATCACAACTCATGTCGAGCTTCATAGGAAATTCAGACAATCTGGGCATTTAACACACTACTCGTCAATAATTTAAATAGCGCCGGAATCAAGGCTCAAACCCTTGGTTTTGAGATGAGGAAATTGTTTTGCTAGCAATTTTACTATTGGCATTGATACTTTATATCGTCTTTATATATTTATATATTGAGTGATAGAGTGGGATTTTCATGTTGTGTTAAAATGAAAGTTGTAGGATTTAGGTTGATTAAGTTGGTTGTGGAGGTCTGTGTGTGTGCGTGTGCCTGTGTGTGAAAGTCAAGAAAGGAAGGGACATGGAGGGAGAGCCAGTGCCGAAGAGGTTGGTCAATTGCCCTTTGACCTTATAAGCCCCAAAAACGTCAAGTGTCTGATGTGTGCTCAAGAGCTGATGTTTAATAATAACACAACCTCAATGATGCATCATGTGAGCTAAAAGCACCAGGACACAACCACGGCTACTAGTCCTGCTGCTTAGACAATGTTTATTGTCATTTTGGATACAAAGTGCATACAAAACGAAATTTCATTTTGTACAGCTTTGTAACATTTCCATTCCTTTAAGTGTAGCAGGGATCAAATTTAAACAGTTTGGGAGAAAACATTTTCATGGTGCAAAAAAGAAAAAAAAAAGCATTGATATAGAAGTTCAGAGCATGAACTATGTATGGTGCAAATATGCAGAGTTTTGGATTGCTGTTATCATTGTGATGCAGTCTGTGACATGATGTTTCAACAGTTCAACAGTCTAATGGGAGTGGGGAAGAAGCTGTTATGGAACCTGCTGGACCTGCATCGGATGCTTCGAAGCCTCTTCCCAGAGGGCAGCAGTAAGAACAGTCCATTGTGGGGGTGCGAGGGTCATTAATGATGTTACAGGCTCAGGACACGCAGCACTGGAATTAATTGTCTTTTTTTGGGGGAAGAGGAGCCCCGATGATCTTCTCTGCTGTTCTGACCACTCTTCTCATATTTTTCCAGTCTGAGGAGCTGCAGCCTCCACACCACACAGTGAGACAGCTGGTCAGAACGCTCTCTATGGTTCTTCTGTAGCAGGTGGTGAGGATGAGTGGGGGCAGGTGGGCTCTCCTCATCCTCCGCAGGAAGTACATGCACTTCTGTGCCCTTTTGACCAGTGAGGTGGTGTTTACAGTCCAAGTAAGGTTGCCTGTGATGTGCACCCCCAGGAATTTGGTGCTGCTGACCACCTCTACAGCTGAGCTGTTGATGACTGGCGGAGCGTGGTTAGGCTGGTTCTTCC
The DNA here is from genome assembly GCF_000732505.1 of Cyprinodon variegatus. NCBI lineage: Eukaryota > Metazoa > Chordata > Actinopteri > Cyprinodontiformes > Cyprinodontidae > Cyprinodon > Cyprinodon variegatus. Next base: position 17,619 of record NW_015151778.1, read on the forward strand.
TGAAGTCGACAATGATCTCCTTCATCTTCTCCACGTTCAGGATCAGGCTGTTATCTTTGCACTAGCCCAACAGTTGCTCTAACTCCTCTCTATAGTCCTGGTCATTGTCGTCTCTGATCACCGCTGCTGCTAAACTTACCGCCTCTAGAGCAGGAATCGGACCAGGTAACCTGCATGTCTTTTATTATTATTTAAAGATTCAAACATCGTTAAGTGGTTTTTTAAAATTATCTTGTTACTATTTTGATGAAATGGCTGCCTTGATGAAATAGCTGCCTTGCAGCAAGAAGGTTCCGGGTTCAATTCCCAGCCCATGGGAATTGAACCCGGGGTGCATGTGTAGTTTTCTCTCTGGGTACTCCTGCTTCCTCCCACAGTCCAAAAACATGACTTTTAGGTTCATTGGCTTCTCTAAATTATCCTTAGGTGTGAGTGTATGCAGGAATGGGTGTTTGACCTGACTGTCTCTGTGTTGCCCTGCGATGAACTGGCAACCTGTCCAGGGTGTACCCCGCCTCTCGCCGGTAGACAGCTAGAGATAGGCACCAGCTTTGTGGATCTCACATTAGAGAAATTTACCTCTGCATTTAACCATCCCCTTGGGGAGCATTGGGCTGCCATCGTTGGGCACCCAGGGAGCAGTGTGGGGTTAAGGGTCTTGCTCAGAGACCAAAAGTGGCAGTCTGTGGGAGAGGGGCTCAAATTCAGAACCTCAGATTTCCAAGCTCTATGTCGTAACCACTAGGGCGCCACTTACTGATGGATGGGTGAATGTTGGAATTTATTATTTAAGATGCCCAACCTTTTAACATAGTGGAAAGCAAAGCTTTTAAAGCTTTATTACATCACTTTGACCCCAGATTCGCCTTATGATCTTGAAAACTATGGTGGACAGGAGATATGAGGAGGACCAAATGAAGGCTCGGGCTGAGCTGGAGAGAGCTGAATCAGCCAGTCGGACTGCTTATATGTGGACAGATATGAATATGGACACCTATCTTGGAGTCACATGCCACTATGTTAAAAATTATAAGGATCTAGCAAGTGTTTTGCCAGGAGTAAGAAATTTCCCACAAACACATACAGGAGAACATTTAGGGGATACAGTGTCGGCTTGAAGGAGGAGTGTTGGCCTAGTGGTTAGAGAAGTGCGCTTGTGCTCTAAGAGGCTTCCATTCTGGGTCCCTGAGCAAGACCTTTAACCCCACACTGCTCCCCGTGCACCACACGGTATAAACTAGAACTCTGCTTCCTGGTCTGCACCCTGGGCTATCAGAATTTTGGAGGAAGTTAATTGGCTAAAATCTGTTTGCTCTCAAACCTCCTTGTTGAAGTCTCAAGATGCATTCTTTAGTCATTGATTATTTTTAGATTGCAACACAACACTATCTAGCTGCAAAACATGAGGACTGTTTAGCAGAACCTTCCAAGCTGATTGAGTAAAACAACACCTAGTGTCGACTACTAAACCGTGGTTTGAGCCATTAATGGTAACCAATGAAAATGCAGCGG
>NW_015151778.1:20457-22666 GCF_000732505.1 Cyprinodon variegatus
ATGCTGGACTTTATTACTGTCAACAATGGGAATATAGAGGAGCAGACAGACCAGTTCATCATTCTGCTGTAGATCTGTCTGTTAACAGTGAGTATCACATTTTTTTCAATTACTTTAGATTTACGTTCCAGTTCAAACATGTTGTTGTAAAAATTAAATCCATTAATTAATGTATTTATGTAAATGACTAAAATCAATCATATGTAATCAACCGTTCCAAAATTTTGGTAGAGTTTTTGTCACGGTCTTCCTCTCTGTTCAACTTTGATCTGTGTGTTTCATTGGTCTATTTCCTACTTTGTGTTTCTAGATATATTTTAGTTCTCAGGTTTTTCTGTTGTTGTTCTCTGTTGCCCTCTTGTGTGTGTTCCTTTCCCCTTGGCTTCCTCGTTGTCTCCACTCACACCTGCGACTTATCAGGTCTTTAACCCTGCCTTTGTCTCAGTCAGCTATAGATACTCTCTCTCTGCTGCCACTCCTGGTTGGTTCCTTGTTGTTGCCGGGCCTGTCGCAGCTGTTGTCTTCTCACCTCATCTTTTCCTGGCTCCTCGCGCTTGTTTTCCCCTGATGTCTCAATGCTTCTGGTCTGTGTAACATTTTAGGTTGGATTTTTGGATTTTGCCCCCTATTGATTGAAATGGGCATTAAAACACCAAGAAATCACCTCAGCCTCTCTGCCTTTGCATGTGGGTCCTCTAAACCTCGACCAAAACCATGACAGTTTTAAAGATTGAACAGTTTTTTTTTTTTCTTCTTGTTTATAGAAGAAACAAACAAACCTGGAAACATGAACTCAAAGACAACCAAACCAGAAACGGACAACCAGACAACAAACTTTGAAGGTTGGTGGAACATTTCAACTGTTTTCTTATTAATATCTTAAACAGATCTGAACGTCTGCTTGGAACTTCTTCATTTTAAGTTCCTCTTGTGTTGTCGTTTAAAAGCAATCGATGAGCTCAACACAAAATGAGGAACTAGAAGCATATAATCAAAACCTATTAAATTAATCTTTACTTACAAGTAAAATCTTTGCTTTGAGGAAACATTGTGTTGCATTTCCTGACAACATATTCAGAAACTTTTGTCTTCTATTTTGCTTGGAATGTTGGAAAAGCTACGCCTGGAAATGAAATCTTAATGCATACAGTTAAAAGTGAGACACCTTCTGATGCATCTTTTCTAAACGAAGGTAGGTTTCTGCATAAATGAATACAAATATATCTATAATCTATCTATGCTCCTTTGCTTTTATTCACACTCCACTCTTTTGTTTGGTCATTCCTCTGTGCATGCTTATATTGGAGGTGAAAGCTCTTCTTACTTCCTGTTGAACAACCAGTGATATTCAAAATGGCAAAATAATAACATATGTCTGGGTTTTTCAGCTCCTGTGATCATTGCTGCAGTTATTGTTCCTGTCATTATCTTTATTATTCCTCTGATGATCATCAGATGGAGAGCTAAGGGTAAGTGTGGATTAATAAAAGTATGAATGCATCTTATGTGTTTAAATTAAGTCATCCCATCTCTTTAGGAAAGCAAAGGCAGACCAATGAGAACACTGTAAGTAAAGTTTAATGGATTTAAATTTGTCTTTTTTTTAAGTTTTTGTCAAAGTTCATTTTTTTCCCCCCAACAACTGGTATGAAATGCACACAAAAGCCTTAACCCATCTATTCAGGACTCAGGTGATCAGTAACTTTCAATAAAATACATAATTTTACTTAAAATAAGTCCTCTGGTAGCAATCTTTAGAATCTGAAAGAATAAGTTTGGGTCACAGGAGCGCTAGAAACTCTTAAAGTTATGAATTAAAAGAACAATTAGTATGTTAACAGCTTAGAACCTTTTGTTTACTACACATCCTTCTCAAAATATTAGCATATTGTGATAAAGTTCATTATTTTCCATAATGTAATGATAAAACTTAAACATTCATATATTTTAGATTCATTGCACACTAACTGAAATATTTCAGGTCTTTTATTGTCTTAATATGGATGATTTTGGCATACAGCTCATGAAAACCCAAAATTCCTATCCCACAAAATTAGCAATCATGACAAAGGTCTCTAAACGAGCCATGCACCTAATCATCTGAATAAACATAATATTGTGCAGGAAATGGGCTACAGATGCCGCATTCCGCAGGTCAAGCCACTTTTGAACCAGAAACCGTGGCAGAGGCGCCTGACCTGGGCTACAG
>NW_015151778.1:23329-34480 GCF_000732505.1 Cyprinodon variegatus
TTCCTCCTTCTCTACAGGTTGGTCTTGAAGACGATGTTTCCAACACCATGATCAGTCATCCAAATAAAACCAAAAGACAAGCCAATCAGGTAAGGTAGTCGATTTTATTTACATTTTATCTAAAAAGAAACACAGAAAAGGAAAAGATAATTTTTTTTCCCCAAAAAACCACCATTTCTCCACTAAAATTTAAATTAACATGTTTATGTTTTGGGTAAATTTCCATTTCTAAAAGCTTTCCCATGGTGCAGGGTAATACATCTTGTTTTATTGTTTATCCCAATCTGTATCCATTGTAACAACCAAGAAAACATCTGATTATGATGGTAGAGATTGAATGAGCCCAATGTGAATTCGTCACTTAAATATTACCCTGAAACCTCAGGCTTGAGGTTTAAATATCATGATTAAAAAATCAGGTTCATCCTGTCTAAATGCCTGAAAGCTCTAATCATCTTTCATTCTCTGCATTTAAAATGATCAAAAGTTCACATTTTCCTTCTGATAGAGAAACGTAGAACACCACTGTCCGACTTGCATAGAGAGCATATTTTTGTAATATTAGAAAGTCCCAAATATCACACATATTGTGATTTTTACCTACCCTAGCAGCAGCTGTTGCACAGATATTCTTCTGACTTAATTCCATTATTGAGGTATATTCCCTTTAAAAACGTTCACTTAGGTTTAGAGGGAAGTGATAACAAGGATGGTTATATCTGCCAGAAGTAGAAGCTGCACATTTTATCTGAAATGTGCTCTGGTCAGATTTTCACACAATTAGTAAAACCAGTTCACAAGAGAGAATCAATATGACATTGTTTACACTAATGAGACTTTCCCTGTAAAAGTAGAATCACTGTGAGGTGAGTTAACAGACTTGTAACAGGTCTCTCTGAATTCTATCCATGGTTGTTTGACTTGTCTGTGTCTGTTTCCCTGTGATGGACTGAACTCCACCTCTCACCAAATTACCTCTGAAAATGGGCACCAGCCCAAGCTTCGTTAGGTTTTGAAGATAAACCTTTTTTTAAAAGAAGTGAGAAGACCACAAATTTGATATCCTAGCTCCTGTTTCCTGTGCCTCCTATCCATTAAGCTTTCACAGGTTCAGCAGCAACAACTTTTTCCAGGATAGGAAACATGTTAGGCTGTTTCAGTGAATCTGGACATTCACATGAATGACGTTGGTCCATTTGGGAGTACAGACTGCCTGCAAAAAACAAGAATTACATAAATGTAGTGAATGTATGAAACTCTCGTTTATAAATCCCAAAACATATGAAGCTAATGACATTTGCATGAATCTCATGCATTGCATGACATATAATGTATTTTTGCAACTCTGTGAGGTGAGCTGTGCTAATACCGTCTGTCACACAAAGAATTGTGGGCAACCATTCTAGTAGAGGTTCTAGTAGAGTTGCTCTTCCTGCCCCAAATGGCAGGAAGAGCAACTGGGCCACCCCGGTACTCCTCAAACAGTGCCAGGAGGGTTCCAAATGGGCATTTTGGGGTCATCTGCAATACAGAGCAGACTGGGTGGCAGTCTTGCCTTTGGTTTTGGGCGTGCCAGAAGGGGGTCCGAAGTGGGACTTTTGGGTAGATTTTGTGTTTTTTAACTGTTTGAGTGCTGGTGGTGGGGTGAGGTGGGCCAAAGGGGACCAAAGAGGGCCAGATGTGTGTATTAAGTACTTTTACGGTGTTATCAGAGCGTTTGACGAGGGGTGAGGTGGGACAAATGGGACCCAAGTTGGACATATGGGGTCACTATTGGGTCTTTAGAGCGTTTGAGTGCCAGTGTGTGCTGAGGTGGGCAAAACGGGTGGTTAGTGGGACATGATGTGGGTTCTGGAGAACCAGGGGCTGCTCCATGGAAGTTGATGCAGGCCCAGAGTGCTCCGTCTCTGGGAAGAGGAGCTCCACTTGCTCCGCTGGTTCTGGAGGCGCAGTGTGTGGATCTCAGTGTGTAAATGCAGTCTAATGCTGAATTTTAAATGCCCACCTACGTTCCCCTTTAATCTTTCCTATTTAAAATGCTCCCGGTCACCGATCTGAGCCCACGGGCCCTGTGCGACGTTTTCTGGGGGTCAAAGGTCAAGGGCTGTGCGGCTTTCTGTCCATTTAATGCTCACCTCTGTCCCCCGAATGCAGGGGCCCTGCATGTGGTTGTGTGGAGGTCAGACGGTGTGCTCAGCCCGTCTGCAGGCGGGCACGTGGTGCTCTGTCTCTGGGGAGAGGATCACCATTTGCCCCCCTGGTTGTGGACCCTGGTTCTGGACCCTGGTTCTGGACCCAGGCCCTGCCGAGTACAGTCCCCTGTGTGAGTTCTGTCCTATAAATATTGTATATTTTCTTATTTGAAATGCTTCAGGTCACCGATCTGAGCCCTGGGGCCCTGTGTGACGTTCTCTAGGGGTCAAAGGTCAAGGGCTGTGCGGCTTTCTGTCCATTTAATGCTCACCTCTGTCCCCTGAAAGCAGAGGCCCTGCACGTGGTTGTGTGGAGGTCAGACGGTGTGCTCAGCCCGTCTGCATGTGGGCAGGCGGGCCCGTGGTGCTCTGTCTCTGGGTAGAGGATCTCCATTTGGTCCCCTGGGTCTGGATGCGGTTCTGTGGGGAACCAGGTCCCGGTCCATGGGCCCCCCTGCTTCTGGACCCAGGCCCTGCCGAGTACTGTCCCCTGATGTCGACACCTGTCCCTGGGGTGTGCACTGGTTCTGAACCGGGCCCCATGGTTCTGGACCCTGACCAGGTCACCGATCTGAGCCCACGGGCCCTGTGTGACGTTCTCCAGGGGTCAAAGGTCAAGGGCTGTGAGGCTTTCTGTCCTTTTAATGCTCACCTCTGTCCCCGGAATGATCGTTTTAAAAAAGCAGGGGCCCTGCACGTGGTTGTGTGGAGGTCAGACGGTGTGCTAAGCCCATCTGCAGGCGGGCCCGTGGTGCCTTGTCTCTGGGGAGAGGATCTCCATTTGGTCCCCTGGTTCTGGACCCTGGTTCTGGACCCAGGCCCTGCCGATCACTGTCCCCTGGTGTCGACACCTATCCCACTGGTTCTGAACCGGGCCCCATGGTTCTGGAGGCCTGTGGGGAACCAGGGCCCACTTCATGGGCCCCCCTGGTTCTGGACCGTGGCTCTGGTTAAGCAGGCCCTGCCGATCACTGTCCCCTGGTGTCGACACCTGTCCCACTGGTTCTGAACCGGGCCCCATGGTTCCGGAGGCCTGTGGGGAACCAGGGAAGTCCAGGGCCCGCTTCATGGGCCCCCCTGGTTCTGGAGGACAGTCTGTGTTAAGCCGGGTCTGCCGAGTCTTGTCCCCTGGTGTCGACACCTGTCCCTGGGTGTGCACTGGTTCTGAACCGGGCCCCATGGTTCTGGAGGCCTGTGGAGAACCAGGGCGCTCCAGGGCCCGGTCCATGGGCCCCCTGGTTCTGGACCGTGGCTCTGGTTAAGCAGGCGCTGCCGAGCCCGTCTGCATGCAGGCAGGCGGGCCCGTGGTGCTCTGTCTCTGGGGAGAGGATCTCCATTTGGTCCCCTGGTTCTGGATGTGGTTCTGTGGGGAACCAGGTCCCGCTTCATGGGCCCCCTTGGTTCTGGAGGACAGTCTGTGTTGAACTGGGTCTGCCGAGTCTTGTCCCCTGATGTCGACACCTGTCCCTGGGGTGTGTACTGGTTCTGAACCGGGCCCCATGGTTCTGGAGGCCTGTGGTGAACCGGGCCCCATGGTTCTGGAGGCCTATGGGGAACCGGGCCCCCTGGTTCCTGGAGGCCTGTGGGGAACCGGGCCCCCTGGTTCTGGAGGTGTTTAACCAGGTCTCCTGAGTCTTGTCCCCTGATGTCGACACCTGTCCCTGGGGTGAGGTGGCTTTGCCCCTGGTAAGGTGGTAAAACTTAAAAATCAAAAAATGGTTAAATGTTTGAAAATCTCCGCTTTAACATGCTGACGGTTGTCTCAGTGCTTCAATCTGGCCAGATGTCCATTCGTTGTTGCTGTTGGGTTGCTGTGAACCAGGTAAGTTTGTAAAATTTAGAAAAAATCCAAAAATTGGTTTAATGTTGAACCTCCGAACCGCCGCATCGGAGGCAGACACTTTTCAGGTGGGCCAAAGGGGACCAAAGAGGGCCAGATGTGTGTATTAAGTACTTTTATGGCGTTGTCAGAGCGTTTGACGAGGGGTGAGGTGGGACAAATGGGACCCAAGTTGGACTTATGGGTGTATTAAGTGCTTTTACGGCGTTTTCAGGGCGTTTGACGGGGGGTGTGGTGGGACATATGGGGTCACTATTGGGTCCGAGGACATGCCCAGTTCTTCAGTATAGTCCTCTGTCCCTCAGTTAGTGCCTCTGGGTGACCGTGCCCCTGGTAAGGCAGTAAAACTTGGAAAAAAATCCAAAATTGGGTTCATGCTGACTCTTGGCTCATTCAAAATGCACCGGGTTGGCACATTCTTTCATGCCAAGACATGTCTCAACCCTCAATGCCTCATCTTGTCCTTCGCCAAATGCCTCATCTTGTCCATAGTTTCTCGATCCTCGGACATGTCCAATGTCTCGGTATAGTCCTGTGTCCATCAGTTAGTGCCTCTGGGTGACCGTGCCCCTGGTAAGGCAAAATTTGGGTTCATGCTGACTCTTGGCCCATTCAAAATGCGCCGGGTTGGCACGTTCTTTCATCCCAAGACATGTCTCAACCCTCAATGCCTCAGGAGGTCCTTCGCCAAATGCCTCATCTTGTCCATAGTTTCTCGATCCTCGGACATGTCCAATGTCTTGGTGCGCCGGATTGGCTCAATGAAAAGAACTACCGGGCTGTCCCATAGTTAGATCCATATTAATGTCTAATATGCAATAATGCGGGTTGTCCCCAGCCAATTGTCCTATACTGAGTTATACAAAGTGTCCCGGTCAATCGGTGCATCTATACCCTAACCTGCCCTAAAATTGAATTTTTTGTGAAACTTTGCCCTGTTTGGGGGTCCGCCACGGGCTCAGGGTGGGCGTTAAAAATCAGGTGACCCGGGCATAAGGGTCACGGGAGTTGGCCCTTTAATGGGGCCCTGGGCCCGTGACCCTGTGACCTTTAGTTTGGCCCCTAAAATTTTTCAAAAAAGGCAGTTTATTGCCTCCTCCTGGCAAAAAACTCTCTGTCCCCTATTGTAGGTTAGGGTGTCAGGAGGTCCAAATGCTAGCTGCATTGGTGCTAGGGAAGCATCCTGCTTCCTGGTCTTTGCTCCTTCCTAATTGTCAGCAGCATTATTCATATAGCACTTACTATAACCACTGTGGAAGACAAATTTCATCTGTGGCTCTAGTGTCCTTACTGGTTTAAAGTATGCCAAGAGATCCTATGAGTTCCAGGTGATTAAATTCAGAGGATAAAGCCTTCGGGAAGCACGATGCAACTCCCCCTTATTAAAATTAAAATGTTTTTTCTGTTTCCAGGTTGGTGGAGATCCTGATGCAGTGACCCACAGCACTCTTAGAGCCTGTTCCTCTTCCACTGCAGCCTCTGATGATCCCAACATCTTCAGCATCATGACCTCCATCAACTGAAGCAGCAAAGAATATCTCCCTCTAGTGGTGATGTTAATTAAGTCAAATTTTTTGCCTTTATTTTTTACCAATTAAATCAAAGTTTCTGTTCCTTTTATGCTATTTCTCATTAAAACCGACCTGTTAAGTGGTCAAACCAAAATCAACAAAATGGCTGGAAAAGCATAACCAATTATAGTGAACTCCTGTTCTCTTTTATATATAGAGATAGATAGATAGATAGATAGATAGATAGATAGATAGATAGATAGATAGATAGATAGATCCTGCAGTAAATTTGCTTGAATTATGTTCACTGTGTACATTGGGGGAAATAAGTATTTCACCGCTTGCTGATTTTGCAGGTTTGCCCACTTACAAAGAATGCAACAATCTACAATTTTAATCATATGTACATTCTAACAGTGAGAGACAGAATCCCAAAGAAAATTTCAGAAATTCACATCATATGAATTTATAAAATTGATAACCAACTGATGAGGAAAAACAAGTATTTGACCCCCTGGACAAACAGCATGTTAATATTTTGTAGAAAAGCCATTATTGGCCAGCACAGATGTCAAACGGTTTTTATAGTTTGTGACAAGGTTTCTGCACATTTTGGCAGGGATGTTGGCCCACTCCTCCCTGCAGACAGCCTCCAAATCATTCAGGTTCCGAGGTTGTTGCCTGGCAACTCGAATTTTAAGCTCCCTCCAAAGATTTTCAATTGGATTCAGGTCTGGAGACTGGCTAGGCCACTCCAGAACCTTGATGTGCTTCTTCTTCAGCCACACTTTTGTTGCTTTGGCGGTGTGCTTAGGGCCGTTGTCATGCTGAAACACCCATCCTCGACCCATCTTCAGCTTTCTCACTGAGGGAAGGAGATGTTGGTCCAGAATTCCACCATACATGGCCCCATCCATCCTCCTGTCAATACGATGGAGTTGTCCCGTCTCCTTGGCTGAAAAGTACCACCAAAGCATGATGTTGCCACCACCATGCTTGACGGTGGGGATGGTGTTCTTTGGGTTGTACTCGGTGTTCTTTGCCCTCCAAACACGACGAGTTTAGTTGAGGCCAAAAAGGTCTATTTTGGTCTCATCTGACCACATCACCTTCTTCCAGGCCTCTTCTGAGTTGTCCAGTTGGTGAATTGCAAACTTCATGCGGGCCTATACATGTTTCTTCTTGAGCAGGGGGACCTTGCGTGCACTGCAGGATTTCAATCCATGATGGCGTAGTGTGTTACCAACCGTTTCTTTTGTAACTGTGGTCCCAGCTGCCTTCAGTTAATTGATCAGTTCCCCCCTTGTGGTTTTGGGATCATTCCTCACCGTTCGCATGATCAAGGATGCCCCACGAGGCGAGAACTTGTGTGGAGGCCCAGACCGAGGGAGGTTGGCGGTGGTGTGGTGCTTCTTCCATTTCCTGATAACTGTACCGACAGTTGTTCTTTTCTCTCCAAGTTGCTTTGCAATTCTCTTGTAGCCCATCCGAGCCTTGTGCAGGTCAACAATCTTGTCCCTGATGACCGTAGAAAGCTCTTTGGTCTTGCCCATTGTGGTGATGTTGGATATTGGTTGTTTGGGTGTTGATGGGTGTCTTTGATACAGGTAACGAGGTGAGGCAGGTGTATTTGATGTAGATAATTGGTTGGGATTGGGGCTGTGTCTTGTTAGATTTATTCTTTTATACATCATGTGCATTGTTACTTTGTTAGCCAGATAGAGAGAGTAGATGGCCTTCTTGCACATTGTGGATGTCACTTTGTGTAAGTAGGTCATCTAAATAGGACAGCCTTCTTGCCTTTTAAAGATACACAGGATATGGGCACATCTTGGAGCCGGACTGATAGAGATGTATCTGTAATCTTGGGCATAGAGGCAAGATGCATACAGGTCAGGGCAAGGATGGCGTGTCAGTTTCTGATACGGACAGCTAAACATCCACATGATCCAACACATAGACTCATGAGGTATAAGAAGCAGGAGATGACCTTGTTTGGGGCTCAATCTTTGCCGGACGCTCGCGGACGTGATTTTTATTTTTTTTTTGAGCCCACAGCTGTGCAAGCTCCAAGCATTTTCTCTGTCCTGTAACGACCTGATCTGGTATGAACTGTTACTTTTTTAACAGAGTTTTTTTACTCCTGTTTTTATAGTCCTTTTTTATATGGTTTTACCCAGTTTGAGTTGAGAGTAGTAAGTAACTTGCTCTTAGGAAAAGAAGCGGTGGGGAAGCCCCGAGGCACAACTACTTTTTAGGGGACATAACTTCCTCATTTAACAGTCTTAAAGAAAGACTAACTGGCTTGTAGGAGCCAGAATACTTGCTGTTTTGTAGGGGATCATATACTTGTTTTTCCTCATCAGATGGTTATCAATTTTTATAAATTCATATGATGTGAATTTCTGGAATTTTCTTTGGGATTCTGTCTCTCACTGTTAGAATGTACATATGATTAAAATTGTAGATTGTTGCATTCTTTGTAAGTGGGCAAACCTGCAAAATCAGCAAGGAGTCAAATACTTATTTCCCCCCACTGTAGCTTTTAAGTGTTGGAACACCTAAATATTGTCCTTGCCTTTCTCTTTCACCTTTTCTTTTATGCAACTACAAATTGATTGTTGGACGTATGGACTGGATAATAATATAAAACTGTAGAATGAAGCCTATATAGGACAAAGAAGGACTTTGGTAGAAATGTTTTTATGTTCTGGCAACATTTTAAGTCTCAAAATGGCTTAATTGGCGCCACATCTGATATACAAACTTTAAATGGCTGCATCTCCTTAGTGCTGCAACAGTCACCAATGAGAGCTATAATAAAAGATAAAAAGCAGAGGATTCATCTGCTATAAATACATTTGAAGATGGTGGGAATTGATTATGGTTAAGAATCTATAAATATTAACATATATTTTTTGTTTCTGTTTACTTATTAAACAGCAAGAAATCACCTCTGCAAACCTTACCCAAACTCTGACAGTAATAACTAAAAACTAAAAAAAAAACTTTTTTTTTTTTTATGAAATCAGATTTATTTCTACAATTAAATGAACACAAACTTGGTCTTATCACCAAAAAATCTTCTTTTACTTCATTCATAGGGTAAAAAAATGCATTTAATATAATTAATGGTGCTGATAGTTAGACTTAAACATATTTGTCATTTTGTTTGCACAACTGTAAAACAAAAAGAACCTTTGTTTGGAACAGCTCTCTGCACAATTTTGTCTTTTTTCTTAAAGTGCAAGCTTGAAGAAATAGCAAAAATATATAAAAACGGTTATATAAAAATGACTGTAAATTTACAGTTCTAACATTTTCATTTCATATTTTAATTTGCAGCCTTGAAAACGGTAATAAATATATAAAAAAAATTGTAATATAAACATATGACTTTATATTTACAATACTAACATCCTTTTACTTTCTTACTTTGGGAAGATAGGCCAAACTGTATATATTTTTTTAATTTATTCATTGTTGTTATAAGCATATAATAGCCAATAATGACACTATAGATCATTGTAGTGCCACCAAACTTGTAGCACACATAGATAACCTCATCTAGTTCATACTACAACTCTTACTTTTGGAATATGTGCTATTTTTTTTATTTTTAGATTGTTTTCATTGTTGTTATAATCAGGCCAGGTGTGCAATCTCTGCACCAGGAACCACAGCACTGAGCGTTGTGTGCACTGCACAAAGTATACCTGTCACAAATGCAGGAAAGACGCACCTTCGGTTTGTAAAAACTGCTAAATGGTACAATTGTAGCTTCATATGTAGTGCTTTTCTTTGGGTGAAATAAATGTTACTCCAATACTGAGATCATACTGTTTGTCATTCTCTAAGCTAAAATATTGAAAAGGCGAGACAAGACAAAATACAGTTATTCTCAGTTTCTTTCACTTGGTGAGCTTTGCAATATAAATGAGTCTGTTGGTGAATGGACAATATAAATAGGCTCTGCCTTGCCTTGCTGGAAAAGCATGGTTATGACCTGTTCTCAGATCAGGAACTAGGACCCGTATGATATCTGGTTGTTCAATAGGTTTGCCTAAATAAAAGATTTAGATATGACTTATCAAGATATTCCTGCAAAAAAGGTCTGATGTTGCAGGGGCAGGCAATGAAAAGTGTTTGCAGCATGCTCTTGTTCTGATGCCAGTTTGTTTCAGCCTTTATCCAGTCTCCTGTAGAAGGGCTGGTCATATCACAGGTTTTTTGCATTACAAAAGGGACAGTTAGCAATGTAGAGTGAATACACAAACTTGAAGAGGGGAGGGGGGGATTGCAGGAAAACTGGAATTGTCCGGGACATCTAGTGTCAATCATATTTTGCCAGACTACCCTGAGCATGTCCGATGATGACCTCAGACAAGCTGTTAAACAGGGGGAAATAGAAAAATTCATCAAATATCTCAGAAAATTAATAAAACATGTTTTAGAGAATGTTTTTAGCATTCTTCAGTGATTTACGGATAAAAATTAGTACTTTTAGTCTGATTACATTATTTTTGCACCTGGATGAATATCTACTTGCACATGTGCAAATGAGCCGATGATACAGATCGTGCTTCTGGGCCGGATCGGGTAGTGACAGAGGCCACTAGAATTCACAACAGCTTCTGCGTTTTTGCTCTTGCGGTTCTTCTTTCGAAGATGAAATCATTTGTTCTGAGAAAACAGATGCGACAGCAAAAACTGTGCAAGTCCTACTATGCTTCATGCTTATTTTAGTTCAGCTATGGGCTCAGCAGCTCTGGTTTTCATCACTGATATGTCCCACCTTAAGCCACAATACTGCAAAGTGATTCACCAACCTCTTGTGGGTCGGTTACTATTAACTGAAGCAGGAGTAGGACAAGATGCATTGTGGCTACAAAAAATATGTGAATTAAGCTTGCAGGTGAGGTTAGAGTAATACCCATGAACAATTAAAAATGGTCTATTTTTTTCTGGATATATGTTATAATCTAACTGGGTTTGAACCAAACTGTGTTGATGCGTGTATTAATGTCACCCATCAATGTGTTAACTACGTATACTTCTCTGTTCATTTTGGGTTAAAACCTCCAGAGCTCTGCTGCTGCTGTTCACCACATTCTCATCAATCACTTCCTTATCAGTTCATAGAAAAACATTTCAGAGGTTAAACTAGAAACCAGCAGGTTTTAAAAGTAAAATATTATATTATCGCTGTGATGGATCCAATAACTTATTTCAAACTGCTGCTCTTCATCAACATAAATCTGATCTTTAGTTTAGTCTAAATAAAATGTTCAGGTTTCTGAAACAATAAAAAAAAGAAGTGCATTTTTTTTCACATAATGTATTTGACATAAAAATGTTCACATGCTGATCTTCTTCCTCTTATGAAGACTTCTTGCATGTCGCTGTCTGTGATGTCATATTGCGAGAATAAAAAAAAACGGTTAATGTTAATATTCAATATATATATATATATATATATATATATATATATATGGCATCAAGTGGACCATCAGTCAGTGTGAGGAAGTGGTGAGTCTCAGGAAGTAGGAGCTACTGTACATGTGTGTTCAGGAGGCAGTCAGACAGTTCTGAGGGTGAGAGCAACAGA
>NW_015151778.1:35525-36538 GCF_000732505.1 Cyprinodon variegatus
AAACTCAAAGACAACCAGACCAGAAACAGAAAATATCTCACCAACCTTTCAAGGTAATGATTGTTCTAAAGTTTTTATATTTCAAAATCATGATCATATGATGTTTAATATAATCGGCACATTTTGGCTTTTTTTGGCGTCTTATGTAATTTTAGTTCCACTATGAGCATCAAGTAATCAAATAAGTCTAGGCACAATGAGGGGATAAAGACATGAAATAAGATAAAACTTTACATTAAAAGTCATGGTGCTGTATTTCATTACGATATATTTAGCAACTTTTGTCTGTTTCTTATTTTTTCCTGGAAACTGAACAAATGAAGCCACCACTGGAAACAAGGACCCAAAGCAAACAGTTGGGAGCAAAATACCTTCTGTCACAACTAGGGGTATAAATCACATCCATCATGGCTATTCGATTCAGTATCTATTTCCTGACCCAACAATTAGATTATTTTCGATACTCAAGAATACAACACAAAATTATTCAATTCGATTAATTGGTTCATTTGTTTTTTTTTTTTTTTTTTTTTACACCTTACAGGCTAGACAACAGCAAATAACAGAAGTAGAAAAGTTGCATCAAAAAAATACTGCAGAAAATCAGTGCAATGAGTGCAATGCAAGACATCCTGCGCCCCCTCCACTGACGCTCCGCTGCACCTCTCCCAAATTGTAGCTGACCTCAAACAGTGCCGCAGACAAGAGGCCGGCTTGTTTTGTTTTTATGACCGAAAGTGCGGAAAACAACTCATGAAGTTTGACCCGCTAGAAGAGCGAGGTGCGCGAGAACGCTGGGACCCTTTTCCCTCCTGGATCTCCGCTCTTTTTGGCCCTCATGTCCCTCTGTCGTCGGACTAAACTCGCCCCCACTTCCTCACCGCCTCGGCCGTATCTAGACCCACAGCGTGTAGCACAGACCACGCTTCAATATTGAGCATCATTTAAAGATGTCTGTGTCAAGCTTACTGCAACAAACTGCTGTAAGAGTATCACCAGGAAGCGAGGTAGGA
>NW_015151778.1:37943-41641 GCF_000732505.1 Cyprinodon variegatus
GCGCGACCGCGGCACGGGAGGGAGAATTACGCCCAGGGGCAAATGGATAAAAATAGACCGGAGGAAAAAAAAACATGAATCGATACTCTTGCGGACGTATCGATGCATCAGATCGTCGGCTGTTGGATCGATGCATTGATCCAAAACGATTATTATTTACACCCCTAATCACAACCAATCAAGGTTGGGCCCAATTGTATTTAGTAAAGTAATATGAATATTTATGTACATGTAGGGACTGCTCAGTGGTGCAGTGGGTAGCACTGCTGCCTTGGAGCAAGAAGTTTTCTGGCCTGAGGTCTTTCTGCGTGGCGTTTGCATGTTCTCCCTGAGCATGTGTGGGTTCTCTCATGGTACTTTGGCTTCCTCCCACAGTCCGAACACTTGCCTGTTATGTTAATTGGCTTCTCTAAATTGTCCTTAAAAGAAACCATCAATGTTAAGAAAAGTCACTTCATCCTCCATAGGCCGGGACAATTTGGAGATTTTATCAATTTAGAGCTATTGTAGGTTTTATTTTGTGGGATATACCTTAGAATCAGTGAATGTTGTCAAGCTCACCTGCAATAGTGTCATGATTATAACAGCCTTTAAATTATCTATGCCAGGGCTGCTTTCCTTCTTTTCATGCTATGTGGATGTATCTAATGGAAAGTAAAATAGTGTCTGTACCTCCACTCTGGAATCCCCATCTGTCCCCCTGAAGCAGCCATTGCTACAGCTCACCTCTGCTAGTTTCTCTAAGCAGGGCTGCTGTGTGAGTGTGAGGTTTATAGGGAAACTAGCTGAACAGTGACTGAGTGAACTTTTCCTGGTCAGAGAAAGAATCACAATAAAACAGCAGCAACATCCATCTATCCATTTTCTTACACACTTAATGCCAGGCGGGGTTGCGACGGGTGCTGGCCTGGTGCCTATCTCCAGCTGTGAGAAAAATCAAACTTCTAATGAAGACAATAAAAAATATGACTTTAAAAAAGCTAATATAATTTTAAATTTTGACTACAGAACATTATTTCTTGTTTCTCTTTCAGGTTTATGGCGTATCATCATCGTCTCTGTGGGTTTGGGAGCTCTTGCTATAATGGTTGTGAGCATCAATGTTTGGAAAAGAACTAAAGGTAAGATGGAGATAAATAAGTTTAAGAAAACAGTTTTAATAATCTGTTAAATCAGAATCTTCACCTCACTTTTGTTTGGTTAAACCAGTTGGTATAAATCTCAGAATATATTTTGATTAACAAAAAAATATGGTTTATTGTGTTTGTTCTCTAACACCTGTTGATAATGAAGTTAGAGATTTTAATGTCAATATCAATATATTTTTAACCTTGTCAGTTTCATTTTAGCTCATTGTTGGCAACAAAGAGGAAACTTAAAAAAAAAAAAACTTAGATTTCTCTATTCTGACATTAAAGATTTACAATTAAAACAGAATGGATTATGTCGCTAATAAAGAAATGTTGACCTTAGTCAGTGGTAACAGTAGAAGAGATAAGGTGAAAAGTTGTTTGTGACAACCTGCTCAGGTTATCAAGCAGCCTCTTAGTGAGAGAAACACTTTGCAGGAGCAGCTCTATAGGCTGTCACTTCCACCTCTCAGGTGCTTCTAGATCTTTACCAACTGAACCCAAAGCTGCAGAAAGGAAAATACAAACATGCAACAAGATCAGAGGCTGATTTAATGAAACCAGGATAAGGGATTAAGTTTGGATTTTTCAGATATCCAGACCTATTTATTTCAACTTGGTTTCAGGAAAGCAGTAACACACCAGGTGATTTATTCTGAGCATCCAGCCTGCTCCAGACCAGACTGAGAGTCAGACTCAATCCTGGTCTAATATCTGCTCAATCAGCGTCACACGGATGGATGGATGGATGGATGGATGGATGGATGGATGGATGGATGGATGGATGGATGGATGGATGGATGGATGGATGGATGGATGAATAACTTTATGTCAAACAATCCAGTAAAAAAGTATAAATGTACATACAGAAACATCTGTAATTCATGACATTAATATTTAGGTTATTTGTATAATTTGTGTTTATTTCTGAACAGGGTTGTTAAGAAGTGAAACTTATTTAAGCACAACTGTTCAACTGATGTGCATGTTGTGCTATTTTTCATCAGTCTACATTGAATTTTCTAAAATATATTCTTACATAGTCAACTTCTCTCATCATTCTAATTCTATAATTATAGCCTTTATCGTTATCAACTCTATAATTTTCTTTGTGGTCATCATTTCTGTTTTGTTTTTTGTAAACAGCTGTCTTTCTAAGTTTGACAGAAGGGTTTTTATTAGACAATTGCTTTATAGAAGGGATTAGAAATACCAGCCACTTCCCCTGATAGGCCCAACACTCCTTCGGATCCTTTGGAACAGGCATTAGCTCCTTCTAGTGGCCCCCCAGTGGCCACGGAGGACCTGGTTTCTACTGCTGCACAGGCTTTGTTGTAGCTCTTCAATGCCTCTTCCCCAATGGAAGGACCTTCTGTCACAGCTGGGGGATCAAATCCTGCATCCCAATGCGAGTCACCTCTGACTCCGCCCAGCGTTTCCTTCTCAGAATATGGTGGAGACATTGGACACACAAAGGCAAATGCCAGGGCCCCTTCCACACGACTGGTGTACACCCATAAGTGGAAGGTTTTTAGCAGCTGGAGCCATGAAAGACAAAGACCCAGTACACTGTCCTGTTTCTGTTATTTTAACCTTCCTTCAAGCACTGCTTTCTCATGGTCGGTCTCCATCCACTCTGAAAATTAATGTTGCTGCCATTCGTTGCTGGCATTCAGTGGTGAGTGGGGAAACGGTAGGCCGTAACAATGAGGTTTCTTTATTTCTGAGAGGTGCCCACACGCCCTGTTGTGCCTGTGTGGGACCTTTCTCTCATCTTCACTGCCCTGTGTTTTCCTCCATTTGAACCTTTGGCAGTGTTGGGCCTTAAAAGTGTGTGTCGAAAAAGACGGCTTTTCACCTTGTCATGTCTGCAGCGAAAGCAGGTGGGTGAGCTACATGCAATGTGTGTTCACGAGTATTGTTGCCGTTGGTGCCCAGCAGGTTGTGGCGTTACTCTGTGGCCTGAAGTGGTGTTTCTTCCTTAAGCGGCCTCATCTGCGAGCCACACTGTGCCCCTCCAGCTTGCTGGCCTTCATGCGGATGGGCCTAATGAGCCTCTCTGTCCTGTTTGCGCACTGAAATCATATGTCAGTCTCTTGGCTTCTGTCCAGCAGTCTGATAGTCTGTTTGCTTGGTACGCAGGGCCCCGCAAGGGGCAGGCCCTTTCTTAGCAGCGCCTTGCATGTTGGATTGTGGAGGTGGTGGAACAGGCATAGATTCTACAGGGCTACCAACCCCCTGTTGGTGTACGGTGCCATCCCACCAGAAGCATTAGTGTGTCATGGGTCACTATGACGAGTGTCACTCTGGAGGCCATGTAGAACAGCCTCTTTGTCATCCCCAAATACCTTTGCTAGGTTTTACAGGGTTAACTTGGCCGTGTCAAGATTTTCTTAAGAGCTCGGACCCACATGCAGATAAACCAATCCAGAGAGACAAGGGGAAATGTTTAACAGGTTTATTGAGAAGTTTTTTCGAGATTCCAGTGTTCCTCTGAACACTGCTCAACTGGAACTGAAAGGTGAGGGAAAGACACTGCGGTTAGTTCAGGTTCAGTGGGAAAATTGA
>NW_015151778.1:43214-46878 GCF_000732505.1 Cyprinodon variegatus
TTTTGCATGCTTAGCAGATTTTAATATTTTTATAGTTTGTTAAAATGTAGCAGGGGTCTTCCAGTCCTCCAGGTCTGGTGTCCTGAACCTTTTAGATGTGTCTCTGCTTCCACACACCTGAGTCAAATGGCTGAATTACCTCCTCAGTATGCAGCCAAGTTCTGCACAGTCCTGATGTTGACCAAGATTTTAGACTCAGGTGAGTAGAAGTAGAGACATTTAACGTTTTCCCACTGCAGACAAATTTGGCCTAAATCAGATTTCTTGGAGTCAAGGCTGTTTAAAACAAGTGGAATGACTCAGATTTGGCCCATTTCAGGCCCCCATCTGATTTCATTCTAGCCACATATGAGCCACATTCATATTTGGTTCTGAATTCGACTCTTATCTGATCTTTTGTAAACTGACTCCAACAGGAACGATTGAAGAAGTTTTGATGTAACTTGAACAGTTGAATAATTATAACTGTAATCTGCATACTCACCAGGAGTCTTGGCCTCTCACATCCCTGGTGGACTTCTGGACCAGCTGTTTAAAATTCGGTTATCTTCATCAATATAGTAAAATAGGCTATCAACAGAGTTTTTTCATCATCCGTGCCCCGGACTGGAGTTGTGACAGGCAGCCCGGGCCACAGGCGGCTACGCTCTACCGCTTCTATTCATTCGGCTAGCTAATCTGAATTGTTCAATTCCAGTTCAAGAGGGAGATCATCTGTGGTAGTAGGACTAGACATCTTCCAGGCATGTGAGTTAAACTAGCAGCAGTTCAGCGGACAGGATGAATGAATGGTAGCCGGCACGCGCGGATGACGTCATACAAACTCCGCTTTGTTTTAAAAAAATATAACCATAAAAAAATATAACCGCGGATGTCTGGGGGAAATTGATTCGCCTCAGTTCTCGCTTTGGTCCAACTAGTAAGTTTCCTTCAGTCTGATGCAACAAGGTAATTTGATGAGCTTTAATTGATGTTGTGAAATTACGGTTTCCTCAGGAGGCGTACCTCCCACCTCATACCGTAAAAGCTCACTGCAATGCTGGCTTATCACAGCAATGGTCTCATTTCAGTAGTACAGGACAGATTCTTAACAAAGGCGTTGGCTCTGTTTCCTCATCTGCGGTACAGAGGGTAGGCTTTGCGATGAGACACTGCAGCCAGGGGCTCTGACGGCAGGATAGAGGAAGAGGCCTGTCCGTAGACTCACTTCCGGGAGATTCCACGTGGAAATCTTTCCTAAAAGTCGTGTTGCTCAGGTAAAAGAGACGCTTAGCAATTGAAAGGAATGCGCACAGCAGCACAGTCAGGGGGGCCTGCTCGCACCTGCGCAGTCATGGTCTGCTCATGCCCATCTTAAAGAGAGCAGCTGACAGTCATTCAGTGGTCAGACTGTTATTATTTCAGCAGCGTTTGTGTCACAACGACAGATCCAGAAAGGAGATTGATATCAGGTTAATTTTTAAAGTTAAATATCTCTTCATTATCTCAATTTTTCCACAGCACTAGATTATTTCAACCAAACCCCAAAAACGAACAGAAAATGAGGATGATTGTAAAGCGTTGGAGGTGAAGACATAAAATACATCAGTGATCACTTTCAATGTCAGTGTAGGTTATGATTTTAACAGGTATGTCAGAGTATGAGCCTAAACACAACTGCACATAAGTTGTTAAAAATCTCCATGTATTAGAAAAAGTCACAACAGATGCTGTTTTTTATCTTTTGGCAGTCATCTGCTGATGCTGGATATAACCATAATGTGATATAATACCATTAGACTTTTTATTGGCCAAACTTTGTTTTAATATGAAGCCACAGACAGTTCACACTGAAGTCAGATCTGGGCAAAGTTTTAATCAAATGGAAACGACCATACAAGACCTGCAGTGGGAACATAGTCTAAAAGGTGCTGAACACTGGAGCTCTAGGGCCCAAACAGAAGACCCCTGAGTGTCAGATGATATTTCACTTCAACATGGAGAAAATCAAACATCAACTTAAAGTATCATGAAACAAACAGAGTATTTCTTTGTTTAAATGTGTGATGTTACAGTATCAGTGTATGTGAACTTTGAATGAGTTCTGAGTTTTGAAAATGAAATCTGTTTAAGAAAATATGCTATATGCTTTTAAATGTAAAGCTGAGATGAGCTGAGAGGTTGTTCGGTTGATGATGTCATTGTGTGGCTGAAGCATCACAACAGGCTGCCTGGTTTAACAGAGACTTTATGTGAAAAAAATCTAGTTTATCATTTTTTTACCATATACATAAAATGTTTTAAGGTCTTAATGCATGTAAAAGGAGTTTTAAAAAGTCTAAGATGCCTTGTATTTTTGTTTTTTTTACGTCTCTATCTTCTGATGTCGTTTTTTTTATTTGGTGTCTGAAGATTTTAAAATCTATTAGTAGTTCTAATTGGTTTTTGTCCACAAATGTGACGTATGTGTTATAATGTATCTGTAGCTTTAAAATAAATTGAGTTGCTGTGTTTATTAATGTCTGTTAATGTCACCCATCAATGTGTTAACTACGTATATTTCTCTGTTCATTGTGGGTTAAAACCTCCAGAGCTCTGCTGCTGCTGTTCACCACATTCTCATCAATCACTTCCTCTTCAGTTCATAGAAAAACACTTCAGAGGTTAAACTGGAAACCAGCAGGTTTTAAAATTAAAATCCAATCTTACCAGTGTGACTGATCTATGAAATTAGACATTTGATCTGCTGCTCTTCATCAACACAGATCAGATCTCCTGGATTTATCTGATTGATTATCCAGGTTTTTAAAACATCTAAACAAAAGAAGAAGTGCATTTCTCACATTTATCTAAAGTATAAATACTCACACGCTGAACTTCTTCCTCTTTTGTTGACTTCTTGCATGTTGCTGTCTTTAATGTCCTCTAATGAGTCTGAACAAAAAAATCTCACAATGCTTTGTTTCTATTTTTTGCAGCAGCTTTTCATTTAAATATTGATCTTTTATTAAAATAATTAGAAATAATACTTGATGATTAAGTCTTTCATCCTCATTTAAAACAAAAAGATGTTTTTACCAAATAAAGCAGAAAGACGCCCATCAGTCAGAGTGAGGAAGTGGTGAGTCTCAGGAAGTAGAAGCTACATGTGTGTTCAGGAGGCAGTCAGACAGTTCTGAGGGTGAGAGCAACAGACGCACGATGGCTCAACTCAGATGGATTCAAGGGTTTTTATTAATGATCCTGCAGCTCACAGGTAGGAAGACTGAAAACCTTTGCATAGAGCTATAAATGATAGATCAGCTTTATCCACTGTGTCTGTGTTCAGCTTGAATATTTCTGCTTCTGTTTTATCTTCTAACAGTCGCTGCAGATCAAACATCTGTTTTAAAGAGAGCTGGAGATAAAGTCAAACTGAAGTGTTCAACAGTGATCGATGGTCAACAGAAGTGTAGCAGCACTACATGGATGTACACTGATTCTGAAAGCAGAGCATCAGTAGAGCTGGTTACCCTTGGTCAGATTAATAATGACATCACTAAAGCAGACAGACTGAGTCTAACAGCAGACTGTTCTCTGGTTATAAAGAAGGTCAGAGAGGAAGATGCTGGACGTTATTACTGTCAACAATGGGAATATAGAGGGGCAGACAGACCAGTTCATGAGTCTGCTGTAGATCTGTCTG
>NW_015151778.1:48353-50138 GCF_000732505.1 Cyprinodon variegatus
TTTGTTACTTTTACTTGAGTAAGGAAGTTTAAAACATGACTTCCACTTTTACCAGAGTATTTTTTAACACAAGTATCTGTACTTTTACTCAAGTACGGAAAGTGAGTACTTTTGCCATCTCTGGCCACGGCTGCTTTCCTTCTTTTCATGCTATGTGGATGTATCTAATGGAAAGTAAAATAGTGTCTGTACCTCCACTCTGAAATCACCATCTTTACCTCTGAAGCAGCATTGCTGCAGCTCACCTCTGCTAGTTTCTCTAAGCAGGGCTGCTGTGTGAGTGTGAGGTTTATAGGGAAACTAGCTGAACAGTGACTGAGTGAACTTTTCCTGGTCAGAGAAAGAATCAGAATGAAACAGCAGCAACAATTCAGGGTAAAATCATGGAGTCATTTCTCTTTGTTTTAAAATAAACAATAAATCTAGTTTATACTCCACACACAATCATGTTTCTCTATCCCTGTGGAGAATTTTCTTTGACTTCCATCGTTTCTAACCCATTTCTACAGCCTAACTGTGACCTTAAACCTAAGCATTACGTGTTTATGCCTAATCCTAATCTCATCCTAAACTCAATTCATACCTTAGTCTTTGAACTCACCTTAAAACAGCATCTGTATCCATGGCGACCAGGCATTGGTCCCTACTAGAGCAGTCGGTCCTCAGAATGTGCCATTATTTATAGAAAACGGTCCCCACACTGTAAAAATTGCATACCCCCCCAACACACTCACACACAAATGTTGATTTTATATCCTCTCTCATACATTTTTGAGTTTCTTAAATAATTTTTACCATCAGTTCTAGCTTAATTCTATGCTGAAAAAACAGTTTAAAAAAATGAAAATCATCTGACTGCTAATAAAGTAAAATATCATTTTAACCTTTGATTACAAAACATTATTTCTTGTTTCTCTTTCAGGTTTATGGCATATCATCATCGTCTCTGTGGGTTTAGCAGCTCTTTCTATAACGGTTGCGAGCGTCAACGTTTGGACCAGAACTAAAGGTAAGATAGAAAGAAATAAAACAGTTTTATAATCTGCTGAATCAGAATTATCACTTCATTTTTAATTGATTATATCAATCGGTATAAATCGTAGAATATACTTTGATTTGCAAAAAATATGGTTCATAGTGTTTATTCTCTTCTAACACCTGTTGTTGATGAAGTTAGAGATTTTAATGTCAATATTTATATTTTTAAACTCGTCTGTTTCCATTTTTTGTTATTGTTGGAAACAAAAGAGGAAACTCTTAAAACAGAGCTTAGATTTCTTTATTCTGACATTAAAGATTCACAATGAAAACAGAAATGATTATGTCGTTATTAGAGAAATTTTGACCTTAGTTAGTGGTAACAGTAGAAGAGATAAGGTAAAAAGTTGCTCATAACAGAAACATGACTGAGTTTATCAATCAGCCTCTCAGTGAGAGAAACACTTTGCAGGAGCAGCTCTATAAGCTGTCACTTCCACTTCTCAGGTGCTTCTAGATCTTTACCAACTGAACTCAAAGCTGCAGGAAGGAAAAGACAAACATGCAACAAGATCAGAGGCTGATTTCATGAAACCAGGATAAGATTCGTCCTGGCCGTGGAACGGTGGACCAGCTCTACACCCTCTGCAGGATGCTTGAGGGTTCATGGGAGTTTGCCCAACCAGTCCACATGTGTTTTGTGGACTTGGAGAAGGCATTCGACCGTGTCCCTCGTGCTGCCCTGTGGGGGGTGCTCCAGAAGTATGGAGTCAGGGGCCCTTTATTAAGGGCCATCCGTTTTCTGTA
>NW_015151778.1:52683-53923 GCF_000732505.1 Cyprinodon variegatus
TATGCAGCCAAGTTCTCCACAGTCCTGATGATGACCTGAATATTAGACTGAGGTGAGTCAAAGTATAGACATAAAAGGTTTTCCCACTGCAGATAAATGTGGCCTAAATCATATTTTTTGGAGTCAAGGCTTTTTAAAACAAGTGGAATGACTGAGATTTGGCCCATTTTAGGCCCCCATCTGATTTTATTCTAGTCACATTTGAGCCTCGCTCATATTTGGTCCTAAATCTGACTCTTTTCTGATCTTTTGTAAACTGACTCCAACAGGAACGATTGAGGGAGTTTAGATGTAACTTGAACATCACTTTCCACTGCATTCATCACAACTTAGATCTGCTGTGCAGGAAACGGTAGCAGTTGGTAAAACAGAAGGAGGGTTGGAATAGAACTGGACAGTGGAGAGACAGAGAGACATTAGAGCTTGTTAATAACCAGATAAAACTTTATTCAGGTTAAATTCAAAGATTCATATAATCTTCTTGAAAGTTAGATGTAGTTTTTAATATGAAATTCCTATTTGCATTAAAATCTGCAGTGGGAACATAGTGTAAAAGGTGCTGAACACTGGAGCTCTAGGGCCCGAAATGAAGACCCCTGAGTGTCAGATGATATTTCACTTCAACATGGAGAAAATCAAACATCAACTTAAAGTATCATGAAACAAACACAGTATTAATGTTTGTTCAGATGTGTGATGTTACAGTATCAGTGTATGTGAACTTTGAATGAGTTCTGAGGTTTGAAGATGAAATCTGTTTCAGAAAATCTGCTAAATGCTTTAAATGTAAAGCTGAGATGAGCTGAGAGGTTGTTTGGTTGATGACATCATTGTGTGGCTTGAAGCATCACACCACGCTGCCTGGTTTAACAGAGACTTTATGTGGAAATATTCTAGTTCATATTTTTTTTATCATATAATGAAAATGTTTTAAGGTCTTAATGCGTTTAAAATGAGTTAAAAAAAAATCTAAGATTCCCTGTATTTTTGTTTTTTACATCTCTATTTTGTAATGTCTTTTTTCTTTTTTTTTGGTGTCCAAAGCTTTTAATATCTATGAGTAGTTCTAGTTGTTTTTTTTCCAAAAATGTGACATATGTGTTATAATGTAGCTGTAGCTTTAAAATAAATTGAGTTGCTGTGTTTATTAATGTCTGTTAATGTCACCCATCAATGTGTTAACTACGTATATTTCTCTGTTCATTGTGGGTTAAAACCTCCAGAGCTCTGCTGCTGCTGT
>NW_015151778.1:56973-58118 GCF_000732505.1 Cyprinodon variegatus
GAAGTATTAGTTAATCTGACATGTACTCTGTGTTAACTGAAGACTAGTCTTTAGCCCTAAGGTGAGAAAATGGTTAGAAGATAATGAATTGTAGAAGATCGCTGACATCACAGGAAACTAGGATTAACTTCAAGATTTTTTAAATATCTGGACTGTTTTCAAATGTATTTATACATAGATTTTTGTAAATTATCAAATCATCCAATATAGTTTTATCTATAATATTTTGATATAATGAAAAAAACTGAAATAAAAACAGTTTTGATTATTCTGCTGCGTTTTTCATTTCAGGAGGGAAGGTTAAAACAACCACGCAACCTGGAAGCAAACAGTTTACAACAATCCAACCAGGAACAGTCAATACTCCACCAACTTTACAACAAAGTAATCCTTTAACGTTTGAAACAAAGCTATATGTTTAATTAGATGTTGATATCATGTCTGTTTTTCTCTGCCTATTTTAGCATATTTTTTTGCAAATCTTTCATTTTAGCTTCTTGATGTGTATAAAACATCTTCTCAAAATGAATCAGTTAATTTCACACAGATCAGGAAATTTAGGCCTAAAGTTTTTTAAATATTAATCTTTATGAGGCAAATATTTGCATTTAGAATAAGTTGCGTTGCATTTTTTTTCAACATATTTACAAACTTTTTTCTTTTTTCTGATTTTCCTGAAAACTCAACAAATAAAGTGTAAAAAAAAGGGCTTAAAGTAAACTAGGATCCCATCATATTTGGTAGATTAATATAAATATGAAGCTGATGTTGGTGTGTGGTTTGTTTTCAGCTCGTGGAATCGTTGCTGGAGTCTTGGTTCCTCTCATTTTCTTGATATTTGCTGTAGTGATCATCAGATGGAGAGTAAAAGGTGAGAACAGGGAAAAAAAAAATCTTTAATGATCATAAGTGCTTGTGATAAATGAGAATTTTGTTATTGTTTTTTTGATTTTTCAGGAAAGAAAATCCCGACCAGTGAAAATGCTGTGAGTAAAGTTTATATCTATTTGATCTAATGTGTCTTTGTTTCTCTTTTTGTTCTTTTGAGTTTTTTATTTTATTTTCTCTGTAATTGGTAGCCTGTTAAACCAGACTAAATGTGAGATTAAATGTGTAATTTAGTCTGGACCTGATGAATGAGACAT
>NW_015151778.1:63329-65184 GCF_000732505.1 Cyprinodon variegatus
GAATCTGGGTTTCAAGGTATTCATCATCAAAGGTCTGTAAACAAATGGTTTTCATAAACCAAAGCAAAATTTGTGACAAAAGTTAGTAATAAGCATAACAAATAAATAAAACTCTTCAGTCATAGTCTTTATCATAAAGACTTGTAAAGACAGCAACCTAATCTGGTCACCTTTTATTATCCTGTAATAAACATACAGCTGTTGAGATAAGTATTTAACACGCCAAGATATTTTTCAGTAAATATATTTCTAGATGTGCTATTGATGTGACATTTTCACCAGATTTCTTTTTTCCCCTTTTATGATGTAGTTTAGTAGTTTATACATTGCTTGCTTAATAGTTTTACATATTGTTTTATTTTTTTTTTTACTTTAGCAAATAGGTTCTTTGTAAAACCTAAAACTGCTTATGAATATTTTAACCAATTTTCTTAACATCCCATCATCTTAGAGAGAACTTTCTTTTTACTAATCTTTAATTCTATCGTAAAAAACAAAACAGATAAAGTGCCAGATAAACCAAATAAACTCAGGTGACAGGTTCATAATCTAAGCTTTGAGAAGGTTAAATAAATTAGCTGCTCTCTAAGGCTATGTTCACACTGCAGGCCTTGATGCTCAGTTCTGATTTTTTTGTGAAATCAAATTTTTTTTGCATTGCGTTCACATTTACAAATAAATGCGACTTGTATGTGATCTCCTGTGTGAACTGCATTCATACAGATTAAGTGTCCCGCATGCGCAGTAGAGGACGCAATGACGTCACAAGCCAGCATGCTTCGTGTTTACGGAACTAAACATGGATGTAGTGCTGGAGCACATATAGCAATCTCTCCAAACCTTAAAACCTCAATATTTTCAAAATGGTTAAAAAAAATACTGCTCTGCACATTATCCTCCTCTATGGTTGTTGTTTTTCTTACCACTTCTGAGTAGCAAGAAGCAGAATAGTGACCTATGTGGGGTATTAATAGCGTTCAGGTCGGATGAATGCGACCTGGCCATTCACACACAGGTAGCATTTGAAAAGATCGGATTCGTATCGGATTTAGGACCACAGAGCCAAGTGGCCTGGGTCGGATTTGAAAAAAATCTGATCTGTGTTGTTCAAACAGCCATAAAAAGATCAGATCCAGGTCGCATTTTGGCCAAAAATTTAGATTTGGGTCACTTCATGCTGCAGTGTGAACGTAGCCAAAGAAAAGCTAAAATGTTAGGAATAGATTTATGTTTTGTTTAGCAATAAATTTCTGGTTTTTATATCTATATTGTTGCATGTTTAACAAATTAATGTTTGCATTTGACTGTAAATATGAAAAGTTTCCTCAGTTTGACTTATTGGTTAAAATTTATACTCTTTAGACCATAATATCTAGAAACTGTTTTTTTCTGTACTTTCAGATTTAATTCTATGATTAAATAAACATATATTGGTCATTATATTTCAAATGTGTTGCTGGTTCCTTTACAGAGTAAAGTTAAGGGATTAGAAGATTATTCAGGTCAGCACTATAGAGCTGTTTGTCAAAAACAGTTTTCTGTACATAACAACTCTCTCATTCACACTTAAAATGTATTTTAATTTCCTCACCGTTTGACAGCTTGGTTTGCAGAACTGAAAACCAGCAGAGCTGAGCTGCTATCCACATTCTCAGCAAATAACTTCCTCCTTCAGTTCTCATGACAGCCTGAAAACTTAAACTGGAGGCAAGTTGCATTATAGCATTTAATCTATATTAAGTTCATGCTTTTCTTGCTGCTAATGCACATGTTGGACAAGTTTGACTGAATGCTAAATCTAAAAGAAAAAAAAGCTCTTGTTTCTAGCCAGAATATTTATGCATTTAGTTTACTT
>NW_015151778.1:67221-71295 GCF_000732505.1 Cyprinodon variegatus
AGATGTGAAACACTGTGAGTCAAAACAGTCTGACTGCTCTGCTGCAGTTTGTTTTATTGAGCTGTCCTACATGCAGAGGTGTGAGTTCAGGTGTG
Organism: Cyprinodon variegatus; assembly: GCF_000732505.1. NCBI lineage: Eukaryota > Metazoa > Chordata > Actinopteri > Cyprinodontiformes > Cyprinodontidae > Cyprinodon > Cyprinodon variegatus. The sequence continues at coordinate 67,317 of NW_015151778.1, forward strand.
AAGTCACACATGGTGAAACAAGTCAGCTCTTCAACTTCAACAATTCGTCCCCTAAAATTAAATCAGGTGAGAAAACTTGTTGCTTCAGGTTAATTACCTTACTCAAAATCTCTGATCTCATGACGTTTCTATTTTGCATGTAACTATTAATGCAGCAAATCGAAAACTTGAACATATTAACTCTGTGGTTTTGTGAGTACCTTTGTCTGAAGTTGAAACAAAAGGTGAAACCAACTGTTGTGTGAAAAAAAGTTTTCAAATGTTTAGTCCAGTTAAATAAAGGAGATTGATGGATTTACTCAGTCTTTATTTACTTTGCAAAGTAAAGGAGAACAAGACATTCACATTCACAGCATGATGGTCTGCCAAGTTCTAACCTTAGACAAAGTTGTTCCCTTACTTTTAAGGCAGAGTCAAACCAATAACAGACACTTTGGTTAAACAGTTACCTTGAAAAAGTATGTGGTTTTGTTATGGGAAGAAGGTATGTCTTGTCTATACCCATCTTCCACTCAGACATTTTGTGGCCTTGCAAGTGAGACAAACTAGCTGAGAAAAAACATTTTTAGAGAGTACATAGCATACATCAATATACTGAGAAGGAAAGAACAATAATAAAATTTTCCGACAACACAGCCCAACCAGAGAAATTGAAGAAAGAACAGCACCAGGTCATACGCCAACAGACTCATCATCTACAGTAATGGAGGTAAAGATGCTCTGATGTTGCTTCATGGTTTCAGGTTTTTTCTTTCCACTAAACTCTTAAACTTGTTTTAAGCATTTATTGAAAATGATGACAGCATTTGTATAGATTCCCATGAAGACGCCTTTGATATTTTTTCTCTGGATTTGACCCATCCCCTTATGGGAGCAATAGGCTGCCATTGTGTGGCACCTGGGGAGCATTGTGGGGTTAAGGGTCTTGCTCAGGGACCAAGAGTGGAGGATGATAAAAAATGTAAAAAATGGGTAAATTGAAGCTAATATTACTTAAACCTTCGACTACAGAACATTATTTCTTGTTTCTCTTTCAGGCTTATGGCGTATCATCATCGTCTCTGTGGGTTTAGCAGCTCTTTCTATAACGGTTGTGAGCGTCAACGTTTGGAAAAGAACTAAAGGTAAGATAGAAAGAAATAAAACAGGTTTATAATCTGTTGAAAAATCATCACTTGACTTTGTACTCCTCTACCACCAGTTACTGATGTAAAGTTAGGGATTTTATTATCAATATTTGCATTTTTAAACAATTTGTTTACTAACATGTCTCATTATTGGAAACAAAACTCTATAGTAAAAGCTTAGCTTGATGTATTTGGATTATTTGACATTTAAGATCTCTGTGAAAAGAGAAATGATGTTGCCATTGATGAAAAATGTCCACCATGAATAAAAGTAAAAGTGGATAAAATGAGGTGAAAAGTTGTTTGCAACAACAACCTGACTCAGGTTATCAAGCAGCCTCTCAGGGAGAGAAACACTTTGCAGGAGCAGCTCTATAGGCTGTCACCTCCACCTCTCAGGTGCTTCTAGATCTTTACCAACTGAACCCAAAGCTGCAGGAAGGAAAAGACAAACATGAAACAATAAGATCAGATTCCTATTTGACTAAACCCAGATTAAGATGCATGAGGCTGGATGTATCTCCTATTCTGGAATTCTTTAATTCAGCTTTTGTAAAAAAGGCCTCTGCGCTTCCAGAACATCACATGTCTAAGGCTCTGGATTACCTTTAAGAGTTACTTAGATTGAGGTGTTAAATAGTGATTCAGTGATTTCATTAAATGCTGCTGGAAGAGTAGTTTTTATTTTTCTGTTGCTAAAAGAGGTGATGTTTGTTTTTCTATTTTTATTTTTCCTTAAGAGCATAAAGAAGATGACGATGGAGAGAACTATGACAACACCTGAGGACTCTTTAGTTTGCTTTAAACTTTTCTCGAACACAAATATGTATAAATCTAAGGTCAAGGCTGTGTATATTGGGTCAGAGGATTTTTCACTTCAACATGGATAGAAGCAAATATCACCTTATAGTATCACAAATCAGAAACGGTACTCATGTTTGTTCAAATATATTATGTTACATAATCAGTAAGTATGATCATTGCATGATGAGCTGAGAGGTTGTTTGGTTGATGACATCATTGTTTGGCTGAAGCATCACACCAGTCTGCCTGGTTAAGCAGAGAGGAGTTTTTTTCTAATTATTCTGTTTTATCATGGCTCAAAATGCATTAGGGCTTGATGTGTGTAGAATAACTTTAGGATCTGTAGGAATCATCTCTTTATTTCTGACCATTTTGCTTTTCAATCTACTCTCTTAAGTCTGTAAGTTCTATTTTTTTTAAGTCTCTGTCTTCTTAAAGATATTCTCAACTTTTATAATTCAGTGTAAAAAAAACCTGTAAAAACTCATGAGAAGTTAAATTTGTTTTTGTCTACAAATGTATTATTATATGTAGCCTCAAATAAACTGTGTCACTGTGTCTATTAGTGTCACCCATCAATGTATTAACTGCGTATATTTCTCTGTTCATTGTGGGTTAAAACCTCCAGAGCTCTGCTGCTGCTGTTCACCACATTCTCATCAATCACTTCCTCTTCAGTTCATAGAAACATACTTCAGTGGTTAAACTGGAAACCAGCAGATTTTAAAACGTAAAATAAAATTTTACCAGTGTGACTGATCCATGAAATTAGACTGTTTATTCTTTGATTGATTCTCCAGGCGTCTAAAATATATTTTTGACGTGCATTTGGAGTGCTTTTCTGACATTTATTTATTTTTTAAAGAGTGCTGTTCAAAAGCTGATCTTCCTCTTTTGTGGACTTCCTGCATGTCATTTTCTGTAATGTCCTATAATGAGCCTGAACAAAAAGCTCTCACAATGTTTAGGTTTATATTTTTTACAGCAGCTTTTTTCTTGAAATGTGTAACCTCTTGTAAAAAGAATTTAAAGTCATAGTTGTAACAAATAGATGTTTTTACCACATAAAGCAGCAAGTGGGCTATCAGTCAGAGTGAGGAAGTGGTGATTCTCAGGAAGTAGAAGCTACATGTGTGTTCAGGAGGCAGTCAGACATTTCTGAGAGTGAGAGCAAGAATACTCTAACATTAAATATTTTTATCACAAATATTCAGTGGTCAGGTTTTCAATTTTGGACCCCCCTCTATCCTGGGCCTGGAACAATTGACCCCTTTGTCCTCTCCTGTCGGCGGGTAGTAAACCTGCTGCCGACCAGGTTAGCTCTGAGGATAATGTTACTAAGGTGACTGAAACAGAGGTTAAGGAAACTCTTTGTGAGACCAAAAACTCAGTTTCCCAAATTTCAGGCTGAAAAAAACCTGCTTCTTGAAACGGACCACTGGAGGTGGAGGAAAACCACAGTTAGGTTTTAATGGGAAAGACAAGCCAGAAAAACTAAACAAAAAGCAACATAATATAATAACTTGCAATTTGTTTGTTTATGTTGTCCTTTCTATTTGATGTTCTGAAACATGGTGACAAACATGGAAAATAATTATATGTAGAAAGAAAAAAAATCATGCAAGAAATACATGTTTATGTAGGATGATCTGTAAATAGTTTTACAATTTGTTTGGGTTTTTTTATTTTTAGACGTTAAGTTCAGGAAAAAAGAGGATTCTGGGTCACTAGCTTCTCTACATAGTAGTAAAGTTCAATTTGACAATGCAATGAAAAAGCTATACATATGTTACAACTTGTATTTTAACTTTTGGTTTTATAACAGATATTTACAAAATCTTTGTTTAGAAACTACCTTGTCCTGTGTGCAACTTGAAATTCTCTCCACGGTTGTTGGAGTTTCATGCAAGTTCTTATGGAGATCGGTAGGTTAATGTCCTAACACATTAGCTACGTTTACATGCGCAAAATTTCCCCGATCCGATCCAAACCTTGGTTGATCGGAAATTCAAAATCTCCGTTTACATGGTCACTAAATGAAATGATCC
>NW_015151778.1:71955-74259 GCF_000732505.1 Cyprinodon variegatus
TCCGATCGGACCGAATCGGATTAGAATCTTCAGTCTGACATGTTTACATTAAACATTTTTGATCTGATCCGGCCTTCAATCCGATTAGTTGTGTCCATGTAAACGTAGCTATTATCTCAGCACAAAAAATAATAATATTTAGAGTATTTATGGTTCAGATGTCTAAGATACTTTACTTTTATAGAGTTGAAGATTACCTTGTAGTTGAAGAGATGGAAAGGAAGGAGCAGAAAAGATTCAAAGGTACATTTTAGATTTGTGACTATTATCTATTAATATTTATCTTTCAAAATTGTAAAAATGCAAATTGTCGCAATATTGATGACATAAGTCAAAATTACACGTGCAATACATTATTTGAAAGCTAACACCCTCTAGTTTCTAATATATCAATTAAAATTGGGTGACTAAAACACAGACCTACCTGCATCAGTTCAAACATGACTTAAAGAGGTTTTATTTTATTCTCAGAAATGATAGGTCTTTTTTTAACAGCAGTAATAAAGACATTCTTGAGAAAAAAAGGCAGGTTTTATTGTATTATATTTGTTCTACATCATGTCAACCACAAATGCAGAAAATTCAGACCTCTGGCTATAACAGTTCCAGAGTTGTGGGGTTTGGAACTTTTGGTGTCAGCTTGGAGCTGCGCGCAATGGCTCCACCTGCTGGTAAAAATTTTACCGGTGGAATTTTATGCATTCTGAATTAGTTCTGAAATATGGCACAACTAGTGGCTAATGGCTTCTTGGCAGCTTCACGCTTGAGCCTTCTCAATTCATGGGGAGTTATTTTGCGTTTTCTTTTTTCAACATGCTTTCTTGCAGCCCTGTTGGCAAAAGTTTGGCAATTTCCAAACTATTTTTGACTTTTCAGTCTGTCAAATCTCTTTTCTGACCCATTTTGCCAAATGTAAGTAGGTTGCCTAAAAATTAAGCACACCCATATGTTGATGTCATTAGGCCACACCCTTTCTCATAACAGAGATGTACACCACCTGATTTACAGTACTTAATTGGTAGTTGGCTTTCAAGCCTATACAGCTTGGAGTAGGACAACATGTATGAAAAGGATGATATGGTCGAATTACTCATTTGCCTAAAAATTCTGCACACAGTGTAATTATGCTGCTATAGGTTTAGACTTAGGACATTCATTCTATCTCTATTCTGCTACTCTTTAGAATCTGTTGCGGATTCAGACATTTGAATTGAGAAAGCTTCCTGGAGAGGTGGCGAAACGTCTTCAAATCTTGGAAACCAAGTCCAGTGGATATTTTTTGAACTATGACCTGGATGACTGAGAAACTTCGTCAGCAACAAAATAGGAATTAAACCAATAAAGCTAGAAAATATGGAGCAAATTAAAACATAACAGTACCAAGACCGTGACAGAGAATGAATGAGACAAGCGATGGGTGAAGTTTCAACATGCGTCGCTTCTGCCGTATTTATTAACACAATTACATGTACATAAACACAAAGCATCACAAATGGTTCTCATTACAATTATCCCTTCTTTACATTGACAAAATTCAAGTATTAATTACCTGTTTTTAATATCTTTTAGCTGTTTATCTTTTTATTGTATTTAAAACTATTTAACCAAAATACCTTTTTAATGATCACAGCTGGGCTGCTTTTTAACAGATATTTAGCTTTACTAGCTTTATCTTTAACTCCATTTAGCTTAACGGCTCATGCATTGCATGGAAGTAAAACATGCCTATTGACAGTTTTAGCTTCAGATTTCAAGTTTCACTTAATGTTTTATTTAATCTTCAGTACACCCATATTTATCTCGGCCAACAGCATATCAACACTATAAACCATGTCAGGATACAGTTAGGAGCTGATGACATAAAAGGAGCTTTCAGTAAAAAATACAGCAAACACAAGATTGACAAAATGGCACCTGTACTTTTGCCTTACTTTTTCACATCTTTTCACCAACCCGAAACTCAACAAAAATGCAGTGTTTACTAACTGATTGGTACAGTGGACATTTAGCTGTGTTTTTCAAAAGTACTTTCTGACCCATTTCATGTGGTTTACTCTTTTATTAACCTGTAAAACAGGAGAATAAATGAGACAAGAGACAGGTGAAATTTCTCCATGCCTTGTTTCTGCCGTATTGAAGAAGGAGAGCCTACAACCTCACTATGGCGTCTCATGGAGTAATGTGCCACCTTCTGGTGTGGGTGTGCAACTACAAGTCAAAGAAATTATTACCCAAAGTCAGTCTTTCTCTTAAAATCAAAAAAATTATAAAGTGAATATACACTCACTGGCCACTTTATTAGGT
>NW_015151778.1:74903-77041 GCF_000732505.1 Cyprinodon variegatus
ATATTTATTAACACAGTTACATGTACATAAACACAAAGCATCACAAATGGTTCTCATTACAAGTATCCCTTTACATTGACAAAATTCAAGTATTAATTACCTGTTTTTAATATCTTTTAGCTGTTTATCTTTTTATTGTATTTAAAACTATTTAACCAAAATACCTTTTTAATGATCACAGCTGGGCTGCTTTTTAACAGATATTTAGCTTTACTAGCTTTATCTTTAACTCCATTTAGCTTAACGGCTCATGCATTGCATGGAAGTAAAACATGCCTATTGACAGTTTTAGCTTCAGATTTCAAGTTTCACTTAATGTTTTATTTAATCTTCAGTACACCCATATTTATCTCGGCCAACAGCATATCAACACTATAAACCATGTCAGGATACAGTTAGGAGCTGATTGAGCTAGTGATAAAATGTAAAAATTGTGATCAAATGTAAACATAGACTGAGAAATAATTTACAGTTTTCCAACATTCAGCATTTTTTTATCCATTTTATTCAAGATTCAGCAGTCTAATGGCAGTGGGGAAAAAGCTGATGCAGGGTATGATGTGAAGTCTCTTCCCAGAGGGCAGTAGGGAGAACAGTCCATGGTGGGGGTGTGAGTGATCATTGAGAATGTTACGGGCTCGGAACATGCAGCACTGGGAAGAAATGTCTTTAATGGACGGAAGAGGAGCCCCGATTAACCTCTCTGCTGTTCTCACAAGTCTTCTCACCTTCTTCCAGTTTGAGGCTCTGCAGCCTCCACACCACACAGTGAGGCAGCTGGTCAGAATGTTCTCTATGGTGCTTCTGTAGAAGGTGGTGATGATGGGTGGGGTAGGTGGGCTCTCCTCATCCTCCACAAGAAGTACATGTGCTTTTGTTGCCTTTTGATCAGTGAGGTGGTGTTTACATTCCAGTTGAGGGTGTCTGTGATGTGAACCCCCAGGAATTTAGTGCTGCTGACCACCTCTACAGCTGAGCTGTTGATGATCATTGGGGCGTTGTTAGGCCGGTTCTTCCTGAAGTCAACGATGATCTCCTTCATTTTCTTCAGGTTCAGGGTGTTATCTCTGTACCAACCCACCAGCTGCTCTGCCTCCTCTCTGATTTGGAGCGGTTCCGTCGGTAGGCAAACTGGAACGGGTCAATTGCTGGGGGGAGACTGGAGATGATGTGTTCTTTAACCAGCCTTTCGAAGCACTTCATCACGATGGGAGTCAGTGAAACAGGCTGCTAATAATTAAGTGAGGTGACCTGAAGCTTTTTTGGGACCAGAATGATGGTGGCAGAGCATGCTGGCACTATGGAGTGATCCAGCGAGGTGTTGAAAATATCTGTGAGGAGACCAGCCAGCTGACCTCCACACTCCATGTACACCCACCCTGGTATGTTATCGGACTTGCGCCTCTCATGGGTTGACTCTCCTCTGATGCACGCTGGCTCAACTCAGATGGATTCAAGGGTTTTTATTGATGATCCTGCAGCTCACAGGAAGGAAGACTGAAATGTAATCATTTTAATTTCCTAAGTTTAGAATCTAGATGTATTGCAGCACTTAGCAGATTTACATATTATCATACTGTGATCCCTCCAAATGAATCCATTCAGGGAAATGAGGACCATTCAGCAGAACCTTCCAAGTTGATTGAGAAAAGCAACACTTAATTCCCGCCTACTAAAGTTTGGTTTGAGCCAAACAAGGTAACAAATGAAATAGCAGCAGAGGCTCCCACTACCCAATCTGTTGCTGAAGCATGATCTGTACGATCAGCTCATTTGCACATGTGAAAGCAGATTTTTCATTTTTTTAAAAGACATATAATTCGTTTTTCCCTCCTTAAAAATAGTAAGTATACTAAACTATAATGTCTTAAAGTTAAATCCTTTCTGTTTTATCACTCATCTCTGCCGGAAATAGGATCCTACGCTACTCACAGTGGCTAACTTTTTTGGCTTTGGATTTCAAAATAAATCTAATTGTCAGAGTTTGGTTGACGTTTGAGGACCCAAATGCAGAGGCAGAAAATTGAGGTGATTTCCTGCAGTTTTAATTGGTGAAAACAGTAAACAAAGGCGGGAATCCAAAAATCCAAATCCATGGAGATATCAAGGCTAAACAAGCCTGAGGAGCCAGGGAGAGA
>NW_015151778.1:79495-80932 GCF_000732505.1 Cyprinodon variegatus
AAAAACATGCAGCAGCTTTCAGCAACATCAACATCAAGCATCATGTCACCATTGTGCTCATTGGACCGGTTCTATTGGACCTTCTCCAACGAACACAGCAGCTCCAGAAGAGGCAGAGAAACAAAAAGGTTCCTCAGCATTTTACAGCCTTAATGAAGGAAAATAGAGGAAATGATTGAACCTGCCAGAGAAACATCTCATTGGAGCAGCTAGTTTTCACATTTAACCCTTTAAGCCCCAGAATACCACCACTATGAGCCTCTGAGGGTGGAGCTTTGTCTCTCCTTTTACAACTTAAACATAAGGTGAAAACTAAAACTTCTATTATTTTCTCTAAATCCTTCAAATGTCTCCAGGTTACAATTCTCAGTCATCCAGGTCAGAGTCATTCCAGAAAAGTTAAAAAACAATCCAGTGAACTTTGTTTCCAAGTTTGAAGACACTTTGCTTCCCATCCAGGAAACTTTTTCAATTCAAAATGTCAGAATTAACGTTGAGATCTAGATTTTATAGGGTGGACCAAAAACAAAGCTTTGCTTTGGTTTAGAAAACATGCAAATTGAACCTGATGAACAGGTCCACCCCTTAGGAATGGGGGTCGTTTGGGTTCTTTGTTAGCCTGCAATGCCCCATACCTGTCTATATCTTTGAAAGGGGGTCTATAGAGGGAATTGCTGGCCTGGCTGAACAGACGAGGTCTTTAGTTCCCCTTTAAGTGGGCGGGGGTTGCGATGATAGTGGGAGGGATTCAACTGTATCGCAGAATTGTTGGGTTTTTGTAAGCTGAAATCCACACCCTCTGTTTACGGTAAGTATTTCTTTCTTGACATAGATGGCTTCCTTCACACTCCACTCAAACCACCTAACTAAATCATGTCACATTTGTTTTTTTCTTATATTATTCTGGTTTTACAGCACTATAAACAAATGACACCTCTTTCTCTGACATGTGCTGGTGATTTACTCTCTGTACATAGCAGAGAAAATAACATATCTGACTAGAACAGCTTTGCACACAGAGCGCTCTATGGATCAGCAGATTCAGGAGGTTTGTTGATTTGTTCGGCAATGAGGAGATTTTTGAAAACAGCTGCAGTCCTGATGGCACAGAATGGAAAATGATCCATCCAGGAGAATTGGGAGGAAATTCTGAGGGGCAGTGATGCAAAATAGTAACCTGACAACAGCCAGATGCATGTTTCGCTCCGCCTAGCTCCACTCACATACATCTGGGAACCCGCTCATTAAAAGTGATTTCCCCAACCGAATTTATGGTCTGTCCAATCAGGACGCAGGGCGGGTGTGTCCTGGAGTGGAGAAGCGACCGTGAGATTCCAACAACAATGGCGGCTCGCATTGAGGAAGCAAGCGTTAGCATTGATGCTGCTATTTCTTCTGTGTTATCCAATCTATCTGATATTGTTGCATTAAAAGAAC
>NW_015151778.1:83920-85362 GCF_000732505.1 Cyprinodon variegatus
CTTTCTCCATGCTGAGGTTCGCTCCTCTTCCTCCATCTGTAAAGACATTTCTTCATCACTAAAAGGTTGACTACCAACAGGGTGGGGCTCTCCTACTGAAGATGAAGATGTTCATGAAGGTCCAACACAAACAGAGGACCAGAAGCAGGGTCAGAACAGAACCTCAGAACATTGATGATGGTTTGAAGGATTTCATTCTATCCTATGGTTGTTGGTCAATGGTTAGTTCACACGCAGCTCTCCCTTCAGTCAGATGGGACACTGTGCGGCCGCAGCTCAGTTTGAGTTCTGCAAACGTTTGACACCAGTCAGTTTGATTATTTCTCCAATGAAAACAAATGACCTGATAATAACTGAACATTATCACATGACTTCTGTAGATGGATATCTGGAAATTCCTCTGGAAAACAGAGACAGGGAAGCATTAAGAAGAGATGAGAGAGAGGGAGGGTCTGCTGAGGAATTAGCTGTTTAAACTAATCAGTTAAGTTACTAGCAAGTCTATTAATGTAATAGAGGAGGAGGAAGAGAGACTAACAAGCTAGAAAAAGGTGAAGGTCGGGAGAAACAGGACCATGAAGATGAAGAGGGAGCAGTTAGGAGAGAAACAGATGAAAGTCCAGAGCACAGAGCAACAACCAGCGTCCACAAATAACAAGGAGACATTAGTGACTTAAGTCGTTTAAGAAACTTTCGATCGGCACGACTTTCAGCCTGATCGTGCGTCTTGAGTCGTGTAATGTACAGGGGGTTACGAGTCTCTCACAACCACCTCCCGATCAGGAATCGTGAGGTCAGAAGAATATCAAACAGCAAATCGCAAAGAAGGATTTTCTTCTTATTCTCCCTCTCAGATGTAAACACAGCAGCGTGGCAGGGATGCAATGAGTGAAATGCAGTTCTGTCTTAAAATTGACAGACCGTAGTAGCTACGTTTGCTCAGCCATGTCTTTTTCCAAATACGTCGTCTCCTTTTCTTTTCTGGGCTTTCAGCAGAAAATTGCACAAATTGCCAAGGCAGCGCGTTTCACTCTAGTGAGTTTAATATTCCCCTTCTATTTGTTTGGCTTTTAGTCATGCAGTGTGAGCAGGTAGATCGCATCAGAGTGTTGGGCCAAACATAAATTGTGAGCTGTGAACTCAAAATGTACGACTAAACCTTGCGGTTAGTCGTACAGTGTGAGCAGTAACTTCATTGAACGATTGAAAAAAAGCGCTGATGATGGACCAAACATGGGAAGTTGTCCCACTATCCCCAGAACAGCTTTGGGGTAAAAAGGCTTTTTTTATTTTCTCCTCTGCCTGCATCTTCTCTAGATAGTGACCATATCTGCCACACTGTTATAAGCTGCTGCAGCTTTTAGGATGCACTTAATACTATGAGACGAGTAATGAAAGCATTTATTTGCTGCTTAATTGGATCCCTCTGCTCTGATCACATC
>NW_015151778.1:85446-86687 GCF_000732505.1 Cyprinodon variegatus
AGAATAAATGTTTCATAGATCATTTTAGTTCATCTCAGCAGTGATGGTAGAGAAACACTAAAAGCTCATCTGCAGCTCCCAGTTTGAACTGGTTTCTGTGGTCCAGACTGACTCTATGCTCCAGCTCAGCTCACTCCTCCTAGGGAGGAGGAGTTTAGCATCCTAGCTAGCCTTATGCTAGCTGTTAGCTTAGTGATTAGCATTAGCATTGTTAGCATGGTTTAAACTTAAAGAAAAGCTCCCTCAAACAATCTAAAATAAAACAGTGGGTTTAGAAACAACTAGAAGAACCCACTCTGCATATAGTCACTGTTGTATGTCTGCACACTGATCTCTATTTATTCTCTGATTGCCAGTTTGAAGTACGGGGTTGAAGTGAAGCCACAGGCCGCCATATTGGTACTCCCTAGTTAGACCGGTAGCAATGTTAATAATATGTGCTCTACAGCATCGAACAATGATGATGCTCTCATTTTCAGGGGGACTTCAGACTTAAATTCAGCAATATGTCACACACTGGCTGTTTCATAGCTTAGGTAGATTATTTTAACTCATAAAGAGCCTTATAAAAAATAAACAATTCACATTGCATAGTCATCATGAAGTCATGGAAAGTCTCTAAATCATGTAATATGACATATCACATAAATCTATTGCAAGAAAAGTGATGGATTTATATAGAGAAATATATATTAACAGAGCAGAATAATACAGATGTGCTAAAAGTGCTAAATTGATGATGTACATGTAATATACATGTATTTATTACATTGTTCTATCATGGCTGCACATGAGCAGGCCCTAAACACCAGAGCAATAGGGGCCCAGATCTACCACACCAGACAAGACCCCAGGTGCAGATGGTGCAAAGAGACGCCTTAGACAATCCAGCACATAATTGCAGGGTGAAGATGCTGGCAGGGAAAGCTAACATGGACTATTACCAAAGTGGCTGGAATGCACAGTTAATATGCCTTGTCATTAAAACTGAATTAACAGACAACCACCACAAGGGGGCAACAAATACAAACTGACAGGAGTCAGAACACTACATTATGATGACAATGAGGGTAAATATGATGAAAAACACTTTTTCATATGCAGAAGTAGCCATACTCTGGAAATCAGCTCCTTCATTTGACCAGTTTCCTATTTATGAGGTAAAAACACATTTAGAACATTTTAGACACTTTTGGCACAGCTGTGGTGAAATCCCAGGTCTGCCTGCCACACTGTTCACT
>NW_015151778.1:90476-91725 GCF_000732505.1 Cyprinodon variegatus
ATAATTGGGTCGCTGGAAAGTACCATGCAGGTGAAGAAAGTGATGAGATATTTTTTATACATATATTGTTTAGATTTACTTATATATTTCTACCCCTTTTATAGAATAGAAAATCCCTTTATTGTCCCACAATGGGCAGATTTACAGCAGCAGAAAGATTATTGAAAATGGTCACACAAATGTGGACCTTAGAAAAATGTATAAGAATAACATAAAAGGGAAGAGTTAAAATATAAACAATACAATTCTGTAAAGTGTTTTAACAATATAAAACTGGAGAATAAATAACCAATATGCAGCTATGGACAGCTCCTGCACTGGAAAACATCAAAATCTAGAAGTCATTTTTTCTTAAAATAAATGAATTTTTTCTTCAATTGTGGTGGTAAGTGAGACTCTTGGCAAATGGAACGAGACAATTTACATTTAAAATAAGAAAAAAAAACTGTTTCATTGTCTTATTTAAAGTGTATATTATAATATATCATATTATAATATACACTAATTATGTATATCATAATTACCTTATTCTAAGAGTAAAAAATCCTCAATCCATTGGCAATAAATCTTATTTACCTACCCAAATCAAGGGTAATTACAGGTTATTTAAGACATTTTTAACTTATTTCTAGATTGTCTTTTGCAGTGAGGGATCCATAGATATTACAGGAGCAATAAGGAAGAGTTTATTATTTTAGATAGAAAAACTAAAAACTAGAAATGTGAAGAACTAAAGGTATCTCCATCTCTCTGTGCTGCTCTCCAGTCTCATGTCTCCCAGTCTGACCAGCCATGCATGCATGTACGTCTATGTGAAGAGCTGCCACTCAGGGCTTAGCCCCTCCCTGCCCAGTGAGAGCAGCATAGCATAGAAAATGGCAGCGAGCGCATCCAGTGGATTGAAACGTTCATCTGGAGACGATCATTTGCCAAAATAAAGTTCTCCTGCTAACAGCATCACAGAGATATGAGTTACTAACTTCTACAATAGACATGTTCCTCTGAAAGGTGATGCTGTTCTGTGTGTGTCTATCCTTTGCTAATATGAGCAGGAGGAGACGGATGATGGGGGTGTTGGTCAGGGTGGGGCTGCAGCTGGAGTGGAGGTAGAGACAGGTGTCTCTAATCACACATTTAGTAACAGATGACTCACCTTGGATCTGCTGCTCCAGGATCATTACTGAACCCTTTAGGAAGACCTTTGGAATCGTCACTCTTCATAGAAACACAGCTGGGTGATGGAGACTCT
>NW_015151778.1:94560-97749 GCF_000732505.1 Cyprinodon variegatus
GGAAATGAGAGACAGCTGGGTAGAGCAGGGAGCTGAGACACTGAGGGAAGGTACTGGATAAATCCTGGAACACAGAAAATAATCACTAACAACACATAGAAAACAGCAGCAGATCTAATGCAGCCCAGGAACACAGAGACTAGTAGAAAGACAATTAAAAGTCCTGTTTATGGTAAAAAAAAAAAAAAAAAAAAAACACACACACACACACAGGGAAAGGTAAGAAAATGAATAATAGAAGATTAATAAAATACAAAAGCGGAGTTGACCTAGAAACTAAACTAACAATAAAGTGTTTCTTTTATTCCTCCCTGTTCTGGTCACACAGGATTTCACTAAATACTTAAAGCCTGAGAAAATATATAAAGGTTTTTCACATACAGATAAGAAAAAAAAGTTACAGACAGTGGGAGAAAACTGAATAATGTTTAAATAACCGGGAGTCTAATGGAGTCTGGCCTTTCTTCCAAATCAGTCAACAGCTTCTCTCACCCAGACACTCGGTAGCCTTGTAGTTGTGGGAAGGATGAGTGAAAACTTTTAGAAGTACTTTATTGAAAATCAGCTAAATAGGGTTATTTTTCTGAACCACATCACTTATAAATTAGAAGCAAGGAAGCTCTGATCATTCTAAGTCCAGCCTGGCTTTATGTTTAATCCTGGATTTCTAAATCAAACCTCTGTGAAGCAGCCCACAGATCTCTAAAATATTTAAGCCTGATTTATTTTTGGATTTTTAAAAATGTTTTCTAAAATAATAATTTTATTACAAAGCTTTTTTTTCTGTTTTGTTTTGCAGATAGAAGTGGTTAATTTCTCTGTTTGTATAATAAAGGCTACATCCTGTGTTTTCTTACATGTATAGAAACTGCAGAGACATTAATAACAATAACATGAGGTTAATGATCTAGTATTAAACTATTGTCAGACTGAGGCCAACATGGCCTGGTATCTGTAGGCCTTTATAACAGACTGTTAAGTCAGTCTAATGGGTGAATTAACAGAGATAATCCTACAGAAGTTTCCTGTGCAGCTTTGTTCTAACTGGTAGCTCTAATGAAGGGATCTGCTCCTTGCTCTGCCATCGCACACAGAGAAAAGCTTAAAACATGACAGAAACAGTTTTATAGAAAGTGTTAGTACTCACCCAACCTAGCTTCAAGATGTCTGCAGAACAAAATGGAGTCTATTGGACCTTTCAGGGTGTGGTGTGATCTGAGCACGCNTTGATTATGTTTCTAGTTCTATTTTCATTTCAATTCATATCAGAGGTTGATGATGTTTAAACACGATTATAGCAGCTAGTAACAGATGACTCACCTTGGATCTGCTGCTCCAGGATCATTGCTGAACTCTACAGGAAGATGTTTGGAATCGTCACTCTTCATAGAAACACAGCTGGGTGATGGAGACTCTGCTCTGTTCTCCTCTGTGTTCATAACTATAACTGATGGTCTCTGCAGACATGAAGTCAATCTGAGAGAAAAACAGAGACACTCAGTTAACATGTGGTTCAGTCCCAGTGTTCCCAGTTAGCTGCTCTCTGATCTGTCCTGTAGAGCAGGAAGCTGATTCTATTCTCAGTAAATCTGACAGAAAGTCTGACTGTTTCTAAGTCGGTCGCTCTGTCAGCTAAAGACATTTTTTAGAGTCTCTATGCTCCAGTTAACGATTAATCAATTATGAAATTAGTTGATGATTATTTCAGTAATCAATTAATTGTCTCAGTCCTAATTTTAGGTAAAGTTTTTTATTGTAAAACTTTTTAAACTGATTCTTCTAGCATGTAATGATCAGAACCGGCTTAGTTTTTTTTCCAGTTTCCAGACTCTGTTTACTGTCTGTTCACTTGGCTTCAAATGATCCAACAGAACCAGCAAATAAAATCAGATTAAAACAAAGAAGCTCAGGTCCTAAAAATGAGTCTCAGCTAAACATGAACTGAAGGTGTTTGTCTCTCTGCAGCATTTTAGTTCAAGACAAGCTTGTTCTTCATTGAGTGAAATTACTAATGATGGGCAGAGGAACCAGAAACTACTAAAGAGCAACGATGATTCATCCTTATTTCACTCTAGTAAAAGTAGAATACAGCAAACTACACATAAAATGATCTTTTAACTAGTTACTATAGTAAATGGAAGTAGTACCCAGCTCTGCTGGTTTAGGTTAGGCTGATGCAGAAGGCATCAGGTTCAGAAAGCATTTGGTTAATTGACCTGATCTGAGGTGATGTTTCTGAGCTCCAATGGTCACTTTGCTTTATTTAGTGTAACCATTACAAACAGTTTATGAAAATGTTATAAATATTCTGAAACCTTGATGACATTATGTTTAAATAAATCCCACAGCCATTAAGAATCAAAGTAAAGTAATTCATTATCAATAAACAACTTATTGTAAAACATTACTGCATATAAAGTAATAAAACAAATGATAAAGTATCCTATAAACACATTTTACTGTAGTTATTGCAGAGATAATAAATTTATAGTAGATAGCCTACTGTATAATCTACCACACTGCATCTAAAGTTGGTCGGTTTGTAATTAGGAACTATTATATGCTATAAATATGTAGTAAATATTAACTATTTTCTGCTCCAAATGATCTGTGTGAGAAACTAAACAAGCAACAACTCATCTGAATTGTTTTCCTGGGGAAAAAAGTATTCAATTATTCACTTTAATTAAATAAACGGAGATCGATGGATCTCAATCAGGCATCTTAGTTCATCTTTGCAAAGAAAGAACAGTTCATCATATCCTCCTTATTGCACAACAGTTTGACTGTTCTGATCTGGGTAGCGTTTACCTCAGAATCAAAACAAATAAACACTTTGGTTAAACAGTAAAATGATATGAATAAACCCAGAGAATGGATCTGGCTTGTTATGGGTATAAATATTTCTGTTGGGATCTGGAGTTGTTCCACCTTTCCCCAGCAGAGTGCGCCGTGGGTTCTCTGGGCTGGAGCTCACCAGCACACCTGGAGCTCGTCAGCCCATTAGAGGACCCTCTACTTAAGCAGATGCCAGACCTTTCTTCGACGCCGCAGTGTTAGCTAAGTTTGGTTAGCGAACCTGAGCCTCTTATCTTTGATTTTTGTCCCCTAGAGAAAACTGATCCAACAGTCAGAAGAAAGACGCTGCACCTGCTGAGCACTCTGTCAAACCAACAGTCTCTGGACCCA
>NW_015151778.1:97946-102275 GCF_000732505.1 Cyprinodon variegatus
GGAAGGAGAGCTAACCCCTCAATCCAAGGTCTGATCCAACAGTCAGAAGAAAGACGCTGCACCTGCTGAGCACTCTGTCAAACCAACAGTCTCTGGACCCAACCGGTTCCCCCCCTCTGAGAAGAAAGTCTGAAACTCTCCAAGGTATAGTCTGCAAGAATCTGAAAACTAAACAATGCTTCCTATCCACCTGGTTAACCAAACTCATCTCTTCAGACGCCTGAGAATCCAGCCCGGACCTGTTTCCTGAACGCAGTCTTATTTTGTGCAAACATTAAATAAACTCTGTTAAACTTTTCATCCGTCTCCTGGTAGTGTTCTGCATGTGGGTTTGATTCAGAACGTATCATGACAATTTCTAACCCCTGACTCAGGCATTTTGTGGCCTTGTACACTGTAGGTGAAACAGACTGCGTAAAAAGATTTTTCAGTGGCTAAATAGCACAACTCAATATATGAAATAAGATACATCTACATTTTCTGACCACAATCGTCCCTCAAGCTTCATTAATAACTTTCTTTGATATCCGAACAATGAGTCCTTAAGGAATCAAAATATACACAGAAGATGCAAAACTATGTATTAAAAGATGGAAATGTGCAAAAAAGCCTTATTTTAATAATATTTGTTTGCTTTTGCTTTTTCTTTCTCTTAGCTTGATTTAATCTTTAAATGGATATTTATATATTGATTAATATACAGAATATTAAATAAATGATTTAACTTCAGATAAACAATTAAGAGTTACCATAATAATGAACCATGATAATCATAATATTGTGAACCATATGGGTCTGATGTTCAGGATACAAAGTACAAATACTTTGTTTCCTTACTGAAGTAGAAATGTTGGCTATCTATACTTTTCTGTAGTAATTATTCTTTAAACAACTTTTTCCTTTTACTCCTTACATTTTTAAAATATATTCGATAGTTTTGTTTCATTTAAAAATTATGGCCTGTTGATATTTTAAAAAAATAAATAAAAACCATCAAAATAATTTTCATCCAGACAATTAATTTCTGTGGTTAAACTTGGTACCCAAACTTCACCACAAACAAAATAAATAGTTTTTCAAGATGATGCAAAGTTAAATCTGACACCATTAGTTATAAAACTAGAAAAATGAAATCTAAGGGAGTTATCATCCAAAAATGTTCCTTTAATAGGGCAGAGCAGTAACCAGGTTTAAATCCTTTGTTTTTTTTAACATTGTTAGATGTATTACTTTTGCTTTAATACTCAAGTAGTTTTACTGAGTAAAAAGCCAAAGTTTCTCCTCTAACTTCTAGCAAAGTGTTTTTAAACAGCAGGATTTCTAATAAAGCTGAATAGTTGGGACTCCTCAGTGAAGGACTGATGCTGGGCTTCTATGGTCTATGTACTTTCAGGCAATTTGTTTTTTTTTTTTCTTGAAAACCAAAACCAAAAATGGATACTATTTCCTTTTTTCCATTTACAAATCAATAACGGAAAAACGGAGAACAAAGCTGTTTTCCCTTTCCTGTCACCAGAATTTAGAAAAGAAAAAACTTAATGTAAAAAATGGCCCGTTTTTGGATTTCGCAAATTCCATTTAGCATTTTCTTCTTCAGAGTTGAAAGATGAAGAAGGTTTGACGGCTGGCCCTGAAATGCAGGACAGTATTTCAAAATAAAAGCCTAGATAAACGTGAACATAATGCAAGCCTGTTGAAAAAATAATGAAGCTTAGAGAATATATTGGAATAAAAAGAGGACTTTTTATGTTACAACAATATAGTTTATTGTAGAGACGTGAGCTTTATTACATTATTGTGTGTTTTATTGTGGGGGGGTGATGTATGGGCAAGATGGAGGTTGAGATGAAAACCTGTTGCTGTTAAATGTGACAACAAAGATTATGTCTAAAATATTTGAAATAGCTTAACTATGGGAAAATCAAATCAAGATTGTTAAGAGAATGTCTTTTCTCATTCACCCCAGCCTGTATCTTCTCCATAGTGAAGGTACACACATGCCACTTACAGATTAACTTCTTTTTAATCAGCTGAATTATTAAAATGGTCTTTTTTTGAAGCAGCAAAATCCCTATCAGTTGAATAACGTCATGAAAAAAATGTTAAACCGGCCGTGTACAGACTGATCTGCTAAAAAAACAACCCAGAAAAGGGTTTCTGTAGTGAGGATATTCTGCAGGGGCTTTTCTGGACAATCAGCTCAGGGTTCTGGTAGAGGATCCTCAGAACTGGACCAGCTTTCTGGATCAGTTTGTTCAGCAAATGAGCAAAGAATTGCACTTTCTAAAACAGACTTAAAAACGATAGGCAATGCAGCTTATCTGGCTAATGGTTAGATTGGAGCTCGGTTTACTTATGAATAAGAATCTCCACCTATAGGCTATTCAATAAGGGTGATTGTAACACTTGTTTAGTAAAAATGTAATCAACAGTTTCCATGGAGGAGAGAGGAAGCACTGAGGAACTCCCATGGAGGCCCGCATAGATCCTCCAAACTAGACGCTTTTCTAGCACCGACACGAAGTGTTGAACGTTTTAATTAGCATCTTTTGTATGACAAATAGGAAATATATGAGGCACTCTATCCCAGTGGCAGTATTTGTTTTTGGTGTGGGTGAAGATAAAACAATTAAATCAATAAAAAAAAATATTTGTTTCTCTGTTAGCTTGAAAAATATGTACTGTTCACTAACATTAATACACATATAGAGAGTAATCCTATGCAAAGGTGGATTTTGCTTGATGAGAAAAATCTTCATTTAGTAAACTTTCTATCTTTTTGGTTTACAGCTTCTGATTAGCGTTTGTCTTACATGTTCCACCAATAAAACACACAATAATGTAATAAAGCTCACGTCTCTACAATAAACTATCATGTCGTAACATAAAAAACTCCTCTTTTTATTCAAAAGACATCTCTACGCTTCATTTTTTTCTACAGGCTTGCATTATGTTACGTGAATAATTATTTTTTTTTTTTTTATTAAACGTTTTGAACAACTGTACAAAATCACGTGGTCTGTAAATACATGAAGTCAAGGCCAAAAAAAAAAATCAAATAAAATATAAAAAGACAAGGGGGCATTATGTTAGACGTTTATCTAGGCTTTTATTTAAAATTCTTCGTCTTTGAACTCTGAAAAAGAAAATGCTAAATGGAACTGCCGAAATCCAAAAGGCCGTTTTTTTTGTTTGTTTTTGTTTTTTTGTTGTTTTTTCCCCCCAATAAATTCTGGTGACAGGAAAGGGGCTTTGTTTTCAGTTTTTCCGTTATTGATTTGTAAATGGAAACACGGAAGTAGTATCCGTTTTTGGTTTTTCAAGAGAGAAAAAACGAGTTGCCTGAAAGAACACGGACCTTCTTCCCTCCACCTCTCTATTTGAGCTCCTTTAATAGTTCCTGTGTTTGATCTGCTGATTTCTGATCAGACTTTGACAGATATGTGGATCAGACATTTAGCAAAATACGGAACAGATCACTTCCTTATTGGTTCACCACGAGATCAGAGGTTTACCAGAGAAATAAAAAGTCTGACCCTCCTGTCTGCCTTGGAGGAACATATTTCACTTTAAGCCAGAGAAAAGTTTCAAACCGATCCTAATGAGTTTAGTAGAAAGTGTCAGTACTCACCCTGCTGACTTTCTGGATGTCTGCGACTTAAAATGGAGTCTGAAGGAAATGAACTGAAATACTTTCAGTTTCACCTGATCTCATGATTGGCTGTTGAACCAACATACTTAAAAAGGATGACAATGAAACATTTCCTGCAGGGGGGGCCCGGGTGGATGGTCGTTTGGTGCATGGCGCGTGTTTTGAAGCTGCTTGTGGAGAAATGTCCTGGGCCGTGAGTAGTGAGGAAACAGGAAGCGATTCTTGTGGGATGGAAAAGGGAAATAGTGACAATGAAGGTTGGAAGATAGAAACATCAAAAAATGAGAAAAAGCGGAAAAAACAGAGTTCAGTTAAAGGGGAATCTAGTTCAGAACAATCCAGTGATGAGCCATCCATACATTCCACAGCAATGAATTCAAAGTCATATTCAAAGTCGTTAATCAGGCAGACTCTTTTACAAATTGGAATCCGGTTCACTTAACAAAAAACATCAATAAACTTGTTGGAGAAGTCAGAGGTGCCAGAATTCTGTACAGTGGAGACCTGCTAATTAACTGCAGAGACAGCGCCCAGCAAGGCAAAGCAATACGAATCAACAAAATTGACGGGATAAGAGTTCAGTGCAGCTTAATGGAGAACAAAAAGATCAGCAGGGGAGTCATTGGAGGAGTTCCTCAAAAAATTTCTGAAAAAGACAATTTGGAAAACATAAGCGG
>NW_015151778.1:104066-106663 GCF_000732505.1 Cyprinodon variegatus
GTTTGTTTGTTTGTTTTTTTTGTTGGGGGTCACTGTAAGATTTAAATTTCTTAATGCACTTGTTTGTACAAACTACAAACTACTTTGCCGCAAACCACAAAACGCGCAAAACCATCATTTAAATAGGGCGTCTCCAACAGTTTTGCACCTGCCACCAGTTACGCAATCACTCTTGTTAAATCACCCGCAAACCATGGTTCAGCCCCTCGCGCAAAATTCCAGTTTGCGAGCGCAAATTACTGCACGCAAAATTGGATCTTGATAAATCCGGCCCAATGTTGTTAATATGCTGAGGATGTTTGCAAACCTAGGAAACCAAGTCAAGTGGATTATTTTTAAACTTTTAAAGAATGTTGTCAATATTTTCCTACATCATCCTCAATTCTTCTTTTTTATCTTCCCTTTTCCTTTCTTTTCTTTCTATTCTCTTTTTTCTTTTAGATTTTTATGCCTCCTTTTTCATAAATTATGAACGATTTTGTTTATATTTATAATTAAGCTGAATATAAGCTGAATAAATATGAATATTTAAACATTACTTTAAATCTTTTCCAGTTTTCCACTTCAGCCACAGAAACATGTGCTTTAGTTTGATTTTAACAAAAAGATATTTAAAGTCATTATTTCTTCTGCTAGTTTCTCAGTTTGCAGTGAAAATGTTTGCAGACCAGCTGGTCAGAGGCCAAACTTTGCTCTCTGCTAAACTCAGAGTGTTTGTAGAACCATCAGCTCCTTCAATCCTCTTGATTTCATAAACAGTCCTGATGCTCTTTTGAAGCAGAGCAATTAATAATTCTTATTCTCCTCTTTTTTACAATGAATAAAGACATCCATGCTTTGTTTTAATGATTTTTAATGATTGTCTATTTTTAATAAAGCATGATTGTAGCATAATTTCTTGCTCAACAGATCTCATATTGATGTTAATTTCTGACAGAAAGAAATTAGTAACATGTGCAAAGAGAACAAACCACAGTGTCTGTGATTCATCCTCGAGTTCATTTAATAGAAAATAAAAAGTTTAGTCACCAACACTGAGCCCTGAGCGACCCCACCTAGAATTATACTTAATTTAGTGTCATGGTGACTCACATATTCGGTGTTTATTGCTGTCTAGTTTCTAAATATCTAGTGACCCTGTTTAGCTCTAAAGCTCTTATTCCATACATTTGCTGTGATTGGGAGAATCAAAACCCTTTTTCAAGTCTATAACTCCAACTGAGTTTTATTTGATCATTTGAAGAGAACAGCCGTTTTAACGTGCATGTCTTATATTTATTTTGTTTCAGAACGATTCAATATAACTGCAGTACTCATAAGACACAGCAGATGGCAGCAAAACAGCCTCTCCAGTAATAATCATTGAACAAATTCCTTCATATTTCAACTTTTATGTCATTTCTTTCATCTGTGATATTTATTAGTGCCAAAGCTGTTGAGCGAAAACTTCTAAAACCAAACTGATTTTCATTCAAATGAAAATATATTAAGAATCAATTTTAACAAAACGTTTGTCAAAGATTTTTGAAAACAGAGAGCAAAGATATAGGCCTGTAATTATTAAGACTGAACTTATTACCCTATTTGAAAAGATGGATAATCTTTTTTATTTATTCAGGAAATAAACACTGTTATAGATTTCACCAAAGTAATGGGTTTCCTTTCCAACTATCATTAATATACGATGGAATAGATTCCGACCAACATTATGGTAAATGGTATGTACTTATATAGCACCTTTTTTCAAGTCAGGAGAGTTGACCAAAGGGCTTTACACTACATTCATTCACCCATTCATGCACACACTCACACACTGATGGTGGCAAGCTACATTGTAACCACAGCTGCCCTGTGCCCAAGGACACAACAACAATGAAAGTCGGAAACAGGGCTTGAACTGTCAATCCTTCAATTTGAGGGCAAACTCCTACAACCAACACCACTGTCGCCCTATCATTAATTAAAAAATAGAATTAATCTCAACATTTTGCTCATTAATCAAGAAAGAGGTTTGACTAAGAATTACTGTCGATAACAACTCTGAACACTTTCAACATTCCTTTAATATCGTCTTTTCTTTCCAAAAATAAATTTGTGTAATAATCTTTATTAGCATGTCTGATTATTTTTATAGGCTTTGTATAATTTTTTTTAAATATTTTTTGACTGATATTTTACATTATATTTTGGTCTTGATTCAATTTATATGCGCTTTTTCACAACATGTCATCTCAAGGTCCTTTATAGAGACAATTCAACGTCATCATCCAGTCAGATTAGTAAAAGTTTTCTATCTAAGAAAAACCAGTTGATTGGATCGACTCATTGACTCTTCAGCAATCCCTCTGTTTCTCTGACTAGCTACGTTTACATGCGCAAAATTTCCCTGATCCGATCCAAACCTTGGTTGATTGGAAACTCAAAATCTCCGTTTACATGAACACTAAATGAAATGATCCGATCATGACGTGTGTATACATGTACCAAGCATTCGATCAAATTAAATCTTTTAAGCATGCGCAGAACTTCCTGCCAAACTTGGCAGTTCTGTCTGCGTCTGGTTTTTGGGAGGCCTGACAAACGATGCGCTTGGAGCG
>NW_015151778.1:108299-109396 GCF_000732505.1 Cyprinodon variegatus
ATTCAGCCCAGACTGGATGGAGAGAGGAGCCATCATGAAGTCTGCAGGTCAGAGAGGTGGAAAAAAGAGCAGCTCTGACCTGCAGACTTCATGATGGCTCCTCTCTCCATCCAGTCTGGGCTGAATTACGCCAAAACGCTGCTGCCAGAAACTCTGAAGAGGTGAGGAGGGCAAAGGGCTGAGAAATGCTTCATCCAGAAACAGAGAGGGAAGGTTTGAGTTTTAAAGCTTGGTTGGTATTTTCGGAAGATTTAAGCTTTAGCTTAGGTAAGCTGGGCTTAAATGTAGTCTGGTTTGTTTAAAATCCTGCAGAATGTAATTTTCTCACCAAATAATAAAAGTATTTTAATCTATCCAATCAAATCTCTTTATAATTCAGTAAATTTGCTGCCATCTCATCGTGTTCACATGGTTCATTTTAACTTTTGATTTTCTTTCTTATATTTTTCTAGATAGAAAATATAATAAGAAAATATTTAGTTTTTGTGCATTTTAGTAAAAAATATATAAAAATATGTATTCCTTTTTTCAATAATAAAGGAAAATCCTGTTCCCCTCCTTATCTTTGGCCCAGCATTGTTTTCCATGTTTCTTCTGGTATTTTGATTAATTTTCTTTACCTTTAAATATTTGAGGTTGGAAGGCCTCCTGACCATCACCCTAATCTAAAACATTAACATTAAATCCTGGCAGAGGAACATTGGTTAAAACAGATGATTGCTATAAATCTGCTGATGGTGTGAATAATTTTAACAGAACAGAAAGTAAACATTAAAGGTTCAATAGTTAAAGATGTTAAATAGAATATTTTACTGTATTTGTCTAAAAATAAAGCAAGAAGTTCATTTTATATGAAAGGAGATTTAGAGTCTTTGGGCCGGATTTATCAAGATCCAATTTTGCGTGCAGTAATTTGCGCTCGCAAACTGGAATTCTGCGCAAGGGGCTGAACCATGGTTTGCGGGTGATTTAACAAGAGTGATTGCATAACTGGTGGAAAACTGTTGGAGACGCCCTATTTAAATGATGGTTTTGCGTGTTTTGTGGTTTGCGGCAAAGTAGTTTGTAGTTTCTACAAACAAGTGCATTAAGAAATT
>NW_015151778.1:111566-113029 GCF_000732505.1 Cyprinodon variegatus
TGTTGCAGCAGCTTTCAGCTCATTAAAGCCTCTTTGGGTCAGAGCAGGAAACGGGCTGAAGAACCTCTCTGTGAAATCTGGACCAGCCTTGATTTGATCAACGGTTCTGCTGCTTCTGTTCAGGACAGAATGAATGTTTATCATCTATTTTCCTGAATGCATCTGATGCAGATCTGTAATGGATTCATTATTGTTTGAAATGTTTCCAGATAACCAGCTGTGATCAAGATAAAGTCTTCCACTATGATGAAGAACAATTATGGAAGAAAAACAGTCTCATTGGAATCTGCCTTTTTTTTAGTACCAATTTCTAAATACTGAATTCTTTTATACATTGAATTTCTTACACTAAATTATTAACTGGTAGTAATTTGTCTGCAAAAAATTTCACGTGCAAAAAATTTGACTCCAAATGTGTTGACCTTTTGGTAAAATCAAGCCAAAGCAATCTACACTCGATGCAGTCGAGCTGCTTCTAGCCAATGAAATGAGGTCATTTGGTCACATGACACGACAATCGGGCATAGCTTTGTTCCCGGCTGAATGAAGCTGAATGAGGAGTTTTTCTTGTTAAACTGATGATTAAAAACATCAGTTAGCTACTATAGGCAGCCATTAGAGTTTTTCATCTAATTGGGGTGAAATAACTTTACCCGTGTCTGCTAAGGCTCTTGGTTTCATGCAGAAGAAGCGACCGACTGCAATTTTTTTTTTTTTTTTCTCTGACCAAATAAGCTTATTTCATTGGCTAGAATCTTTTGCAGCTGAATTTTTTGCAGCTTAATTTTCACCAGATAAAAGTTCAGTGTTTAAAATTCGGTGTCCAAAATAAGGTAGATTCCAATTAGACAGATTTTCTTCCATAAACAATGGTTATAGTTGTTGTTCATAACATCACATGCTTGTACCCCGAGAAGGTTGCAAGTACCCGGTTCGATTCCCACAGCTGGCACTCTGGGTCTCTGAGCAGGACCCTTAACCCCACACTATAGTTCAATTTCATAAAGGTGTTTTTTTAATTTTAATGAATGTGTTAAATTATAGATTTAGTTCTGATCAGTTTTTCATCAGAATCTTCTCTATAGAAGTTCTCAGTCCTCCTTGTTTCCGATGAAATTCTCCTCCTGACATCCTAACTCCCCATCAGGTCCGTGTCCACGGTCCACACCACCATCTCTCTCCACATCCTGCCATCCCCTCAGCCTCGCTGCTATAAAGTCTGCACCCACAGCCGGCGGCGGCGCAGGAGCCTGGTGGCGTCTACGCTTCCTGAGCTGCTGGAGCAGGTGATCATGGAGATTCCTCTGGGATGTTCCACCTTTAAACGCTCCGCTTTACTGGCTTCTTCTCTTCCATGGTGGCGTGTCCCAGGCAGCGAGGGTCTTCATGCTGTCTTGCTGTAACCTCCTGACTCTGGTCCTGGAGGAGGACGGCACTGTGGTGGACTCGGAGGAGTTCTTCCA
>NW_015151778.1:115625-116310 GCF_000732505.1 Cyprinodon variegatus
ATGTGCAGCAAATGGACTGATCCAATATGGTGGACACTGAGGGGGGCATAAATGGACTGATCCAATATGGTGGACACTGATTCTTATTACAGATTTGCTGTAATAAGAGCTGTAAAATCTGACGTTATCCAATTAAAAGTGTCGTTATCAATTGAACGCCAACGTTAGCTGTGTGTGTCGCTCATTATTAGAGTGAACTTCGCTCTCGTTCACCTTCATTACTTCAAAACTGATCCGTTCACTAAAAACAGGAACGTATTCAGTGAACGTTGTTCATGCATAACGCTGAACATATTAGTAATATTATTTGTGCAAAGTAAATATAAGTATATATATAATAATATAATATGAGGATCCTTTTATAAACTGCACCATTAAACCTATTCCACTTCCTGAATGTGGAATAGCCTGTCCTGCTTGTGCACCAGAGTTAAAACTGTAACATGACGCGTTGTGCTGCGCGACGAGGAGATGGGTCTTAAGCTGTGTGCATGGCGGATGGCGAGTCACCACCCGGTGAGAGCTTCATTGTTCTACTAGGAAGCCTACTCTACAGACCGATGCTGTTGGATTATTTCTTTATCCAGCTGGAGGGTCTTTGATTGGCTGTATGAGAACATTTTTCCTTTTTTTTTTTTTAAAGCCCCTGTCATGCCAGCATATGTCTGACGTACGGAATATCCAC
>NW_015151778.1:117048-121045 GCF_000732505.1 Cyprinodon variegatus
GTAACTTATCCAGAACTTCTCTCCAACATATCTGCCGTGTTCCAGACGAGCGCTGAACGTGTTTCTACCTTCCAGCTACTGTATAATGGCGTATTGGCAGCGTTTTGGTATAAAGGGGGTTCACAGGAGGAAACCGTCAGTTCTCCTCCAGACTTCATCCCCATCATAGGGTGAGCCAGAAGGTGAGTGATGGATCCTCCCTGCGTTCACGCCCACCACCAACACACTTCCTAGCAGACATGACGCTCAATCTGCTGACACCAAAAACCTCCTTTCTTTTTCTTTTTTCTTCATTTCTTTTTTTTAAACAACAGCTAGGTTATTACTGTGACCAAAACTAACTTTTTTGCCCCCTAAGGAAACTGGCTGGTGCATCATTTCCTGGGCATTACGCTGCTGGGCGTTTTACAGAAGTTAGGCTGTCGTTGGACATCAGTTCCGGACTCGTTATATCTCCAAAATTGAAAAAAAAATACATAGAAAGTTCAGAGTTTGCCAGCATTTAATTAATATTTTTTGTTTTAACAGTTTCCTGTCTGGCGATGTGGCAATAAGAATAATTGTCTTGATGCCACAAAGAGCCGAAAAGTTTTTACGTTCACGAGTGGAGCAGTACGGCTATCGCCATAGTGTTCCGCTTGATTTATGCATATAAATTGCTTTAATATAATTCATGCAGGGAGTTTTACAGATTATATGGATGCTGCAATGGGAAAGTAAAACAGGAAAAAGGAGAAAAGATAAAAGAAAGAGGAGATAAAAAGGAGATAACGATAAAACATCTTATGTCTGCTTCATCACCTGCAAAGAGATGTAAAAAGAACAGCACAGCCAACCGACATGGACAAGATATACAATCAAGTAACACCTAGATACTATCGCTGATGTATAAGTGGTATTATTTAATCTGACATATACTCTGTGTAACCTGAAGATTACATATGCAAGCATTTTAGAAGATTCTAGGATGTTAGGCACATGCTGGCTAAATCGTCAAGGTGTGACAGCGGATTAAGGACATGTTTGAACATCCAAATACAGCTCTTAAATTAACTAATGGCTTTAATTTTGAAAGGACTTATTATGTTTGTTTGTATATTATGGGGCAGAGCAGCTGGTTTTGTTTCTCAGATAAAGGCGGCTTGTGTGTGTTTGTGAAACTATTCAGAAACAAGAGATGCTATGAGAGCCCAAAGTTAAATTATAAAAGGATTTTCAGTTTTTATACGTTTTATGAATCAAATAAAATCAGTTTTAATTTGAAAACCAAACTTGGATTGGCTCCTAGAATAACAGAATGCTGCATTCTTCAGCTCTTCCAGCAGGTGGCAGCAGGTCCAAAGCATCTCAGAGATCAGGTTCACCTAAATGGTGCTTTAAGTATCTGATTAGGTTTTATTTTCTAAACTTTTCAGGTTCTCCCAAGCTTCCGAGAGCCGAAGAAGAAAGCGATTGCAAAGCTGACCTTTGACCTTTATAAAGTGCACCCTAAAGACTTCCTGTGCTGCCTGGCCGTCAGAGCAACGCTGTACGAGGTCTACACGCTGTCCTACGACTTCAGATGCACTCGAGTCAAACAGGTCCTCAGGTGGGTCCAGCTGAGGAGGACATCTGGTTCTGTTTGGATCCTAGTTGGACCCGCCTCTCCTCCGGAGGATCCAGACTAATCCGGTCGTTCTGATGATGCATCTCTGTGTGTTCAGGTCCGTCCTGCGCTGCATCACCTGTCTGACCAGAATCACCGGGCAGCTGCTGCTCTGCACGTCCTCCTCACTGCTCCAGTTCACCACAGACGATGACGACGGCAGCTAGAGTCCTCGTTAACGCCAGCGCCACCCTGAGGATGGATGGACTCCTCCGCATGTTTGGGGCTCAGGCTGATTTATGGTCTTTCTGCACAGAGAGCCTGTTTAACGCTAAACCTCAGAGTTTAATGTGCTTAGATCAGGAAAAGTGATAGTTTATCATTTGTCGAAGGTTTTAGATTTGATTTGCTTTAGATAAACAAAAAAACTCATTTTTTTTTTATAATTGTTTGACTTTGTGAATGAAAAGTTTGAATAAAGACTAGTTTATTTAAAGCTTTTAAATTTTAAAGCTCTTTGTCAGTTTTTGCCTTGGAAATAGACTGGTGACCTGTCCAGGGTGGACCCGCCTCTCGTGACAGCTGGAGATAGACACCATCACTCCTCACGGATGGAAGTTTTGGAGTTTTCTTTTTTTTTTGGAACAAGCTAAAAAGAAACCAAACATGTCAAGAAAAGCTGGAAGGATATGGAGTAAAACGCCAGAAGTCCAAAAGAGGGAAAAGATGACTGATCCTTAGAAAGGCAGCAGAGCAGGAATCTGAATCCCTCCCACGGCTGCAGGAGGAATCCATTCGCTCCCACAGACTCGCTGCATCACAGACGGATTCCTGTTTCATTGCTCACGGCGCGCCGTAAACCGATCTCAGTGCTGACCTCTGCAGCAGCTGACTGATCCCTCATCAGCAGGAATGTTCGCCTCATGGTATCCTTCCTCATTCCTCTGAACAATCATCCAGTCACAGCAGTCAGATTCAATTTCAAACACTTTTCTACATTTAACAAGCAAGAAAACAATATTAACCATATCTGACATTTTACTATAACATAATACAACATGATGGTTATTGTTATTTCTGGGATGTCCTCAGTTTTAAGGGAAAACCAATTTTTAATGTCTCTATATAGTTTAAAAGAAAAGAGACAGAAAAAAAATATTAATGGATTAATCTGGAGATTAACAAAAGGAGCAGCATGTTAAATTAAAATTAAATCTTTTGTGCAATAATTCTGCCACTGGGTAAATATTGCGATTTTAAAGTGATTCTCTTTAACTATTGGTGTGCGTGGACAGGGTGTGGCCTGGTGAAAGCAGCTGTGAGGAGACTATATAAGCGACTACAAGCATTCAGAGCTTCACAGTCACCCACTCAGCAGAGAGACACGCAGGGACATCATGAGGGAAATAGTCCACATCCAGGCGGGACAATGCGGGAACCAGATCGGCACCAAGGTTTGGATCTAATTCTACTTTCATTTAATAAACCAGCGACGCTTTTACTCTTTATTTTCACTCTGAAAGGCTTTTATTTCCTTATTTATGTGATTTATATTCATTGTCGTTCTGATTTGGTTTTACAGTCACTTAAAACAGATTCAACCTTTTTTAAATTTAATGTTACAAAGATCAAATACATTTCAATAGTGTTTTTATATGTTCGCTTTTAAATGATATTGTATTTATTAATCCATCATTAAATGATGCAGATTGAAGGTGTATTTTTAAATCCTTTCTCTAAATGAAGAGTCTTTAAAAACCTAAATATTAGATCTAATTATAAATAGTTTTCTCTAACATTTAAAAAGGGAATTTCTTTTTTCTTCTTTTATTTTCCTGCACATTCTCCTGCTTTTTAAGGACCGTCCTGATCCCTAAGGACATAAAAACCCTGTTCCACCAATCAGAATTAGTCCTCAGATGTTAAAATTACTAATTAAATTAACTTAATTTAATTAATTGAACTCTCCCATCCAACATATTTTCTCTAGTTGAATAAAATCAACACAATTTTATAAAACACTTTTAAAGGAAATCAATGGAGACACCAAATTTGACTCTGGTTGGTTAAACTTAATAAAATCTGATTCTATTTACCTAAATTTGTCCCTGCATTGAATTAAGTTATATTCAATTAACTCATAACATTTAAATAACCCAATGAAAAATGAATTGGTTTATCAACTCAGTTGTATTTAAGAAGAGAAACAGTTTTAAAGGAAAAGTCCGGTCAATGGATAATAATTAAATCATTATTTATACCTAAAACTAATACGTTTGCAGTGATTTTTATTTAAATTTTTTTAAATTTGTTTTATTAACATAAGCTTTTACAAGATATTTATGGTGTAAAGCAAGCATTTACAGTTATACTAAAAACCGTATTTATAAAACAAACTTATTGATATTTACT
>NW_015151778.1:122032-123190 GCF_000732505.1 Cyprinodon variegatus
CATGGATGCCTCCAGTAAAGCACATTCACATGGAAATTACTCTGAATTAAAAACACTGATCATTTATTGCACGGCTGCATTATATTTTTTCAGTGAAGGAGACTTTTACAGAAAAGGAAAATCTTTGAAGCATCCAGAGAGTTTCTCTCACAAGTAGGAGGGATCGTACTGATACTTTGCCAAGTCTGTACGGAGTTACAAAGTGATGAGGTGGAGGAGAAATCACTGCCTCCTAACTGTGTTACCATGGTGATGTGTTCTAAGTGTGTCTGTCTAACCCAGGCCTGCCCAAAGTTGGTCCTCAAGGGCCACCGTCCTGCAGGTTTTAGAGGTTTCTCTGCTTTAGCTCAGCTGAAAGCAGAGAAAAATCTGCAGGACGGTGGCCCTTGAGGACCAACTTTGGGCAGGCCAGGTCTAACCAATGAGATGGCTGCTTACACCTGAGGAGCAGCTCCATGAGTTCAGGTTCATGGAGAGAACAAGGTGATAAGGATAAGATAATTATAAGTTAAAAAAGAAACCGGAATTGTAAAAAGCTATTGCTTTTTAAAATATTTTTTAAACTTTTAATTATTTGTGGTTTTTAAATCTCAATTTAGACAGAAGATTTTAAAATGCAGTGTTTAATAATGGATGAATAAATTCAGTTTACAATTGCTCTTCAACAGCTCGTACTAAAATATTGAATTACAAATTAATTTGGAATTTGGGTTTCTGATTGAATAATTTTAAATGTTAAATTTTTTCAGTGGCTCTCCTGGTCCTCCGTACATCCTGATTTGCCCCTTTAACACGTCCGATTCAATAAGCTGAGCTTCCAAAGACACACTGGACAAGTTTGACTTTAACACTAAAACAAGTCGAAGCAATTTCAGACCCACAAAACAAAACAGACTCCATGATGCCTTCCATGCAGAAAGATCTGATCTGAAAATCTGACTGAAATGTTTAATCTAAAAAATACAAAATAATGAAAAATACTTTATCTAAAGCTCTTCATTGAAACAAAACATTGAAATGATATTTAGGGAGGCTCCTTTCTTGACTGTTTACATGTTTTCATCTAGTTTCACTTTAATCAGGAATTTTCATTTGGTGTAATCTCTCTTAAATTCCAGAGAGAGGCAGTTCTCTTCTGGTTTTAATTGAAACATTTAA
>NW_015151778.1:126083-131640 GCF_000732505.1 Cyprinodon variegatus
AGACAGTTCTGCTCTAAGATCAACAGCTAAACTGAAGCAAACCAGCGAGGGAACAGAGGGATTCCATCAGTGATGAATGTTGGCATGAAAACAGGAGAACAAACAGACAGAGGAGCAATGGGTGGAAAGAATGCAGCTGAAGGAGGAACAATGCAGCTTAAAGATTAGGCTTATTGGAGACTTCAGTTCTAGAAATAATGGAAGACGACGTCTTTCATCTAGTTTTATACTTTTTGAAAAGCTGCGATGTTGACCTCCAGTCCTGCGAAGTAGTTGCCCTGTTGGACCAAAGACCCAAATGTTTGTAGTAAAGTTCTTGAAGCAGAGAAAAGAAACCAGACTTTAAGGACTGGACTTTGGCTGCATTCACACAGCAACCTGAAGGGACCCAAATCTAATTCTTTTTTTTTTCTTTACCTGCATCCGATCTTTTCATAACCGTCTAGAATCTATCTTTGTAATATGATCCAGGCCTCTTGGCTGTAGCTACTTTCACACTGCAGGCCTTAATGCTTAATTTTGATTCTTCTGCGTGGCCGTTCACATTTGCAAATACATGCGGCTTGTATGTGATCACCTGTTTGAACTGCATTCATGCAACCTAAGTGTCCCTCATGTGCAGTATTGGACGCAATGAAGTAAACATGCATGATAGTGCTGCAGTGCATATTGCCATCTTTTATTTCTTTTACATTAACAAAGCAATCATTTCAAGATGGTTGAAAATAGACTGCTCTCCATCGTCGTCCGCCATGATTGTTGTTTTTCTTCCCGCTTCTGTGTAGCAAGATGCAGACTAGTGACCTTTGTTGAGTATTAATGGCGTTCAGGTTGGATAAATGTGACCGGGCTGTTCAGACACAGGTTGCATTGAAAAAAAAAAATCTGATCTGTGTCGTTCAGACTATCTTAAAAAGATCAGATGCAGGTTGCATCTGGACAAAAATATGGGATTTGGGTCACATCAGGCTGATCAAGGTAGCCTCATTATTTTTACTCACCTCCAAGCACCCAGTTCAGGTAGACCGGATCCTTGGAGGACGCAGATGCAGAAATCGAACACACCCAGTGGCTGCAATAAGAGGCTAGTTGTTTATTCCTTTAGATGGAACCATCGTTTGAACATGGACGCCATGTTGACCTCTGAACTTTCAGCCAACTTAGAGATCCATGGCGTCCCCTGTTAAAGTTTTTAGTGGGACTTTAAATGATCTAACAAACGGCGGTGGAACTTTGCTTTTTATTTCTGTTTTTCTTCTGATGAGTTGTTATTCATTATGTTACATATTTAAGAAGCTCAAAAGACGCCTGATTAAAATGTCCTATTTTTATTTTCTAGTCTTTTCCTTTGGTTGCGGTTCTCATTACAGTTGAGACATGAAATTTGATGGACTTTAAAGCTCTAATCAAAGTTCCTCTGAATGACGTCCTGTCGTTGGGTTAAGATGTTAGAAACGGTTGAACAAAACTTCTAGAAAATAAAGGGAAATTTCAATGGATGTTTGCAGGTTAGGTTCTTTCTCTGCTGCCTCCCAACATAAACAGTAACTTCTACTGTGCAAACCTGAAGGAACCGACTGCTGCACGCTAACGGTGGCGGGAAAACCTGTTACAAAAAGAAAGATTCAGCTCTTTTCCAGCAATTTGAAGCGTTGTTTTTTTTTTTTTTTTTTAGAAACCACAGAACTTCGGAGTTTAAATCTAAAATGTCTCTTTTAACAGTTAGATCCGCTTTGATGTTCTGATCTGACTGTTTCAGACTGATCCGGGAGAATCTGTTGGTTAGGATCATCTCTTTCCTGTCCTAAATTCTTCTAATTCACATCTGGACCCTAGAATATTTCCTAAGGCTGAGGTGATGCAATCAGAGGGTTTTGGACTGAAGGAGCTCAGCAGGAAGCCGCTGAAAGCTCAGATGTCTGTGAGGGAACCGTCCAGCTGATAGACTCACGTTCTTCTCTCTGCTGCAGTTTTGGGAGGAGATCAGCGACGAGCACGGCATCGACGCTGCTGGAAACTACGTGGGCGACTCTGCTCTGCAGCTGGACAGGATCAATGTCTACTACAACGAGGCGTCCTGTAAGCTGCGCCGATCCCAGCCTGTGAGTCTCTGTCTGCAGCCTTCAAATAAACCCTGATCTGTTTGTGCAGCACATAAATACGTCCCCCGCGCCGTGCTGGTGGACCTGGAGCCAGGGACCATGGACAGTGTTCGCTCCGGCGCCTTTGGACAGCTCTTCAGACCAGACAACTTCATCTTCGGTACGTTTGTTTGGACTGGGCCTGAAGGCTGCAGAGGAACTTCAGAGATGCTGGATCTTAGTCTGCATCTGTTCCCGTCCTGGTTTCAGCTTTCACTAATGCATCTTCTCCTGCTGTCTGTAGGTCAGACAGGTGCTGGCAACAACTGGGCCAAAGGTCACTACACAGAGGGGGCGGAGCTAATGGACTCGGTCCTGGATGTAGTGAGGAAGGAGTGTGAGCACTGCGACTGTCTGCAGGTGAAACCAGACCTAATATTTCTAGAATCATCTACCAAACTGTTGGCATTAACTGGAATCTGTTAGTGACGTTAACCTGCTGCCTCCAAGGCTCCCTGAAGGCTTTTCACAGGTTTCAGACTTTGCCTGCAGACTCTGTGATGTTATGCATTTGCTCTCATGTGAGGAACAACAAATACTTGCTATAGTTGCTATGGTTACTAATCTTAACAATGTCCAGAAGCCCTGCATCCAACAGCAGAGGTGTAGGGAGAAAACCCGCAGAATATTTCCTGGGAATTAGGGTTTATGAATAGAAGACGGGCTGAAACACAATAGTTTTATTCATCTCAATTTTTTGCGAGGCTTTTCATTTCAATGCATTTATTGATTTGACAGGAAGGGTTTAACTTAATTAGCATTGCTGCAAATGCACATGAATTAGCTAAGAGGCTATTTTTCATCTGTTATCCAAGGACAGATCTTAAGATTGACCAGCTAAAAAAAAAAACAACAGTAAGAATTTTATAGTAAACAATAGGAATATGAAAAAATAACAGAAAACAACTCATTAAATGTTGTTCAGGTTAATAAAAATAAAACATTTAAATAATTAAATTAAATAATTTATTAGCATTATTTGTTACAGAATTAGCCCTGATAAAATCCAGTGTGTACTCCAAGATAACTTACATGTAGCCTGATACAATCACAATCTGAAATTATCTAAAACTACAACTGAATTCTGACGAGGATGAATTCTAATTTCGGATCTCAGTGGGAGAGTTGCTGCTAGTCATACTTGCTGTTTCAGATATCAAAAATGAATGTAGTATTCTAGATATCCAGAATCTATCACAAGAAAGAAAATGAAAGAGAGAAATACGAAGAGGAAACAAAAAAAAGAGAGAGAAAGAAAGAAGAAGAGAAAAAAAAAGAAAAAAGAAGAAAAAAATAAAAATAAAAAATAAACAGATTTACACTCATACAGACACAATATATATATGTATGTGTGTGTGTGTGTAATGTGTGGCCATGTCTTTAATACCTGGTGGGGACAATTTCCTAGGAATATGCTACATTTTGGGGACTCATAGGTACTTATAGGGACCAACAACTGGTCCCCATAAGGAAAGTTTCTCTTCTTGGGGTGGGGGTTAGGTTTAGGACTAAGGTGTGAGGGACAGAATTCCACCCCTTAGTTGCTGTAACTGTAAAAGCTATTTGACCAAAAGCACTTTTATGCAAAGGAACAACAGTCTCCTCTTCCTGACCCTCATTGCACAATCTGTGAGTTCCTGATCTTTACAAACTGACTGAGTGGAGGAGATGACAGATCATGGATTTTGTACAACAGAGGTTCCATCTAGGGCTGAAACAATTAATCGGATTAATTGCGATGAATCAATTATTGAAGTAATCATCAACTAATTTAGTAATCGAAAAGTTTTAGTTTTAGTTTCACCTGATTTAATTTCTTAAAAAATTAAATTATTATATTTTATTTACACAATCGATTTGAAAAATGATTGTTAGTTGCAGCCCTTGTTTCAATACTTGTTGACATTTTCCCAGGTTAAAACTTATGCTTTAGTAAAATGGCCCAATGGTCATATTGTGATGATTTTTTTAATCCAGAGTTTTGATTTTAAAGAGATTCTAAAGGATTTAGTTTTGCTGATATAAAAGCTGCTCTTTTTTATGCATGTGGCCCAAAGACAATAGTTGATTCTGGCAGCGGCTTGAAACGGTAAATATCTAATCAATGCATCATTGCAACAACACAAACACATCCATCCTCAAGGCTTGTTACCCTTGGAGCTCTAGTGTCTTTTTCTGTGCTTCATCTCCACTATTTTTTCTTTGTGTTTGAGGCTGAATGTCTGAAGCTGCAGTTTTTCCTGCAGGGCTTCCAGCTGACGCACTCGTTAGGAGGAGGTACTGGTTCTGGGATGGGAACCCTGCTGATTAGCAAGATCCGGGAGGAGTATCCTGACCGCATCATGAACACCTTCAGCGTCATGCCCTCACCTAAGGTACAGCCGTTATCCTCCATGCTGCTGAGACTCTCCCAGACGGTTTTATCTTCCTAAATTGCTCCCTCAGGTTTCGGATACGGTGGTGGAGCCGTACAACGCCACCCTCTCTGTGCACCAGCTGGTTGAGAACACGGACGAAACCTACTGCATCGACAACGAGGCCCTTTACGACATCTGCTTCCGCACCCTGAAACTCACCACCCCCACCTACGGAGACCTCAACCACCTGGTGTCTGCCACCATGAGCGGCGTGACCACCTCGCTCCGTTTCCCCGGACAGCTCAACGCCGACCTCCGAAAGCTGGCCGTCAACATGGTTCCCTTCCCGAGGCTGCACTTCTTCATGCCGGGCTTCGCCCCGCTGACTGCCAGGGGCAGCCAGCAGTATCGCGCCCTCACCGTTCCCGAGCTCACCCAGCAGATGTTTGACGCCCGAAACATGATGGCGGCCTGTGACCCCCGTCATGGCCGCTACTTGACCGTGGCCACCGTCTTCCGTGGGCCGATGTCCATGAAGGAGGTGGATGAGCAGATGCTGAACATCCAAAACAAGAACAGCAGCTACTTTGTTGAGTGGATCCCCAACAACGTGAAGGTGGCCGTGTGCGACATCGCCCCCCGCGGGATGAAGATGGCCGCCACATTCATCGGAAACAGCACGGCCATCCAGGAGCTCTTCAAGCGGATCTCGGAGCAATTCTCGGCCATGTTCAGGAGGAAGGCCTTCCTGCACTGGTTCACGGGAGAAGGGATGGATGAGATGGAGTTCACGGAGGCGGAGAGCAACATGAATGACCTGGTGTCCGAGTACCAGCAGTACCAGGACGCCACAGCCGACGATGGCGAGGAGAACTTTGAGGAAGACGATATAGACGAGTAGGGCCCATTGGTGAAATATTTCGGATTCATGTTCGTCTTTGGTGTTTGATTTCAGTAAATTAAGATCAAAACCATACAGAGTTAAATGATTTTTAGCGTAATTTTTGTCTTGAAGCCTGAATTTTAAAATTGTAGGAAAGCGGCTGTTCCAAATGTTGC
>NW_015151778.1:131845-134105 GCF_000732505.1 Cyprinodon variegatus
TAAAATAAAGAGGGAAAAAAAAAATTAAAATTTGGGACAATATGGTCATTTATATACATGTTTCATGATTTGAATTTAAATATGATTTCCCTACGACTTTAAAATTAAATGGCTTTATTTTTGTCAAATGGATTCTGGAACATTTCAGACTGATGTTCAGACACATTATTTCTAAATACTAACATATTCAGTTTTGCTATGATTAATATCAGGATCATCTTAATGTGTTTAAAAGGGAACAAACTGATGTTAAAATAAATATATTTCTGTACCTTCAAGCAAAAAAAGTTGTAGAAATGCAAATTAAAGGTAAATAGAATATCAATACCAAAGATGACTGCAGAGTGTTTCAGCAGCTGGTTTATTCAACATATCGGAGCAGCGATTTGATTCATGTCTGCTTCAAAATGCCATGGGGTGTGTTTGTTTTAGCATCTGTGTCCTCCAAGGACCCGGTCTACCCGGACAGGGTGCTTGGATGTCCGTAATAATAAGGTAGCCGCAACAGTTTATGTCTACGGATTCAAACAAGTCCAACCTTCACTGTCTTTTACCGTCTGTACGTTATGTTGCCTAGCAACCATAACACTTGGCAAAGAATGGATGCCAAACTTCTCACAACTGTTCAAGGTGCAAATTACATTTCTGAGGAGCTTCAGCAGCAGTACGGTCGTCTCAGATATCAGACTATAGTCCCCACACTGTGGTTTATTGACAGGTTTTATCTGTCCCTTTGGAAATGGGTATGGCTGACATTTAAGCTCAGATTCCAACACATCCAATCATCACCCGCCACATATCTGACTCAAACATTTAAAACAACTAGTTTCCTTCATTTGAGATGGAACTGTTCGCATACTTGTGTTCTACTAAACTGCACTTCCAATATTCACCGCTGTTCGGCGCCGTTTCCCTTTTTCCTCTGAGGACGAAGCAGATAACTTGTTTGGACTCGCAATGAATCATGGGATACCCAAGGCTACGGAGGATACAGCGGATCTGTCCTTCAGAGAAAAAACAGACGCATTTGATGGCATAACGATGAGTCTTCCAAACCGACCAGGCCTCGGCGCCGCGCTATGACATAATCAGCAGACAAATCAGGCCTTTGGAGGATGCAGTCACTGAATTTGAACTCAGCAAAGGAGTCAAAGAAACTTCCGAAACCAGTGGGTTTGTGTTTCCTATTATCAGGATGTAGTTTCGTCGCCACCTGCTGGATCGGATGATAAATATGAGTGCAGGTCTGTACATAATTTCTCTAATGAATCCGCAAGTGTTTTTCCAAACACTTTCTTTATGTTGCATGCAAGGAGAAATCTTTAGACAAAGTTTTAACTGAGCCATTTAAAGTTCTTTAACTTTTCAATGTTGACGATATAATTTTAGCTAATTTTAGGTACAGATTTGTTCTAATCCCAGAGCTCAGATTCCATCCAAAATCTCCCTAAAAAACGTAACCTTTCCTGCAAGTTTTGCTTGAATTAAAATTTGTTTCCAGATCTTAAAAGCCTCTATTTTTTAATCTTTCCAATGTTTACCCACAGAAGTTATAAAGTAAGCGTGGAAGCGTATTTCCTGTCTGTTCAGAACAGGTTCTTCTATCCCTGTAGAAGTTAAATTCTCTTTTGTTTGAAAGCTTCTAGTCAGCTGAATTCCTCACCCCCACCCCACCGTTCAGCCAGATGGAGCCTGATGATCTGCCTCCATCAGCAGTCAGAGTCGACTCCCCAGCAGTTCTGTTTGTGTGGAGGATTATAAGCAGCCGTAGCTGTCAAAGACAAAAATGCCTGCATCATGTGTGGATCTGGAGCCGCTGCATCAATTGGTCTGTTTCATTATGAAGGTTCTGGGTGAACACTGAGCTGCTAATGAAGACTCTGTTCAAAAGGTGGAAGGAAACATCTCTTTGTTTGGAAACAGTAAATGTTCTCCGATTTAACCAGCTAGCAGTTAAACAAGAGAACGGATGCTGGATGTCAGTCATCCACATCACAGTCAGGATGTCTGTCCCAAACCAGTCTCAGGTTTCTGCTCTGCAGAACAAAACATCTCGCCTGGTCAGCCAGGCCAAAAGCGACCCTAACGACTCCCTTTTTCAGAGGCATAGGCCAGTATCGGGTATTGCACTCCTCATTAACAAGGGGTGGACCTGTTTATTTGGTTCAATTTGCATGTTTTCTAAGCCACAACAAGTGTTTTGTTGGGCTACCCTGGAGGTCTTCAATAGTGGGTCCATGGAGGTACTGCATTGGTTTTG
>NW_015151778.1:136215-137484 GCF_000732505.1 Cyprinodon variegatus
AAGAAACTCCAGTTTGCCCGAATATATAACTGTTAATTAGGCTTATTAATTTTTTTAACTTTTTAGTGAGCTTTCACCTTTTTTTTCTTGACTTGTCAACTTTTTTCAACTTATGTCCAGTAGGTAATATATCAATAAAGAGCTCATCTAATTGGTCGAATGCCAAAATAAGATGTACAGCCATGTAGCATGATCTTTGCTGAATGGCTGGATATAGATCTTGTGTTTCTAGACCTCACTGAGTGACTCCATTTATAAGGATTATGCAAGTGATAAAAAACACTAACTTGCCCTATAAAGGGTTAATTATGAAATAATGAATTTGTTTAATTGTATTTTTGCTTCTGTGTATAATTGGACGCTGCTTCCTGGCTCCGCCCCTTCCTCCTAGACAGGTGACTGCAACACCTGGAATATATTGGAGTTAGTTATTGAGCTCTTGGATGTAAACATGCAGTCATACAGTTTATGACGGCTGCTTATTGTTGTTGTTTTTCGAGTGGCATAAAAAAAAAAGAAAAGAGCCGATATGATAGAGGAGAAAAGTGTGTTGAATTATTAGGTCACTTTAAAAACATTTGACAGAGCTAAAGTGAGTCGAACTTGCACTGAGAACCATGTGCATCTTTATTGGAAGGATTGCGCTAATAATATATTTTGCCACTAATCTGGAATAAATCACCAGGTTTTTAACATTGAAAATAAGTTTTTAAGGTTTAATATTAAATCATAACATCATTATAACTTAACCACATCTCTGCTGTAAGGCGTTGCTAGAATCCTGATGGCTGCGCTTCTGATGGGAAACCCTCCGAAGGTTAATTTGCACCGACTGTCTCTACATCAGGTGTTTTATCTTAATGTTATGACACTTTAAAGCTGAAGGGAAATAAGCAGCAACCAGAATGAAGTTACTTATTACAATATTTATTGTTACACAGAGAAGAGGGTTTCCTTTAACTTTATTCACCGCTTGTCAATCAGGTGGACAAACCTGCATAAACTTCTACAATGCTCAGTGCAAACTTAGGACGCAGTCGACTGGCTGCAAAATGATCACATGCAGATCACAGCAAACAGCATCGGGTCTCAGACACCTGAGATTAACAGGTGTGGAAGTATTAAGGAAGTGACGCAAGGACACAAGAAGGACAAAACAAACCAAAATAAATGGAAGATTGTTGGACCGCTCTCACAAGTACTAAGAGGAGACAAACAATCCAAACTGGGTGGACGAAACAAGAAAGAAAATCAAAACTGTAAAAGATG
>NW_015151778.1:140912-142621 GCF_000732505.1 Cyprinodon variegatus
GCTTTAATCAAAACAAAGCAAACAAAATGAAATTAATAAAAGATATTTAAATACTTGCTACTTAAAAACACTTTAAAACAGCCATTTACTCCAGACACTCCTGTTATTCTTCCTCTTAAATGCCAAAATCTGTTTCAGGATTTAGGAGATTTTTTCTGCAAGGTTAAATTTATTACTTAATTTTTGTGTTCTTACTAAAATTTTGCAAAGCAAAGTAAAAAAGAAAAAAGGACTTTCTCATCTTTCCATTATTGGGAGGGTATATTTTTTATTTATTAGGACATGACACTGGCCTACACTGCTAAAGGTTCCAATAGGATCACCTCCTTAATATCACTATTAATAAAAAGCGGGTTTTCTAAACGCCTCAGCAAGACCACAGGCTGATCTCATCCAGTATTCTGAGAGCAGTATATGGATATAGTTTTCTGCAGCAAAAAGTTTCTGGATTAAATCACGTTTATCAATCTTATGTCATATTCTAATTTACTGAGAATCCGATTTATTTGGTTTCCAAAGAGCAGAAAGGAACACTGGGTATCTATTAGTCCATGTCTAAAGGTTAAACTTTTTGGATTGAACTGTTGAAACTAAATCATCCTTTATAGATCCGCCTGTGTGTGTTAGTGAGTATTGTGGGGTGTTTCTGTTTTAACAATAGCCTGAGCCCGACTGTGTCCTAATGGCAGCTGCCCATAAAGCCCAGGTCAGCATCTCTGCAGAGCGTCTAAGTTCTTTAACCTCGGAGGCAGAAAGGGTCGTCTAATGAGCGAGCCCAGATAATTGGCTGCCACCAACGAGGGTGCAGGGATGAAAGTGTATGACACAGGAGGGGGGGAAGGATGTTAACAAGGGATTTGGTTGCAGAGACGAGCTGCAGGGTTTAATCGGCCGTCGGGGGTCAGAGAAGCTTCAAAAGATGAAGCTGCTTTGTTTCAGAACATTCAGAACAACAACAATCAACTGCTTCTGTGTCAAAATTAAAGCTGCTTCTGTTCCTGCAAGATAATGAACATGATTAACCTGATTTAATCTCAATAGGTGTGTTCACAACAAACGTGGAACCTGCCAAAATTTCACCAGTTTAGCTTGTTTTTGCTCCCCGTTAAAATTTATCTGGCCATGAAAGCACTTTAGCTTTCAGGTGAAAGAGCCGTACGTGATGGAGTGTGGTCATAATTGCTTTCACCTCATCATGGCAGACATTGATTTACAAAGTGACTGGCACTGTCTTTTTCCTTTTGAAGGCCGAACCTCGTCTATGGAGCTGCCTTCTGGAGCAGTGGCTTTGAATCAATTTGACTGTATGATCTGGTTGAACTGTAATGTGACTTGAGATGACTTGAGTTGTGAATCGGCGCTATAGAAATAAACTGAATTGAATTATCTATAGCATAGAGGAAGCGGCTGGATCAGCTGATCAGGAAGGCCAGCTCTGGATTGGATGCCCTCTGGACTCAGTGCAGGAAGTGGGAAACAGACGGATCCTAACTAAATGAACATCTCTGTTGGATAATGTCTCCCCCCCATGCATGAAGGTGGTGCTGAACTGGAGAGCTCCTTCAGTGACAGACTGCTGCACCTTAAATGCACCATGGAGCGTTATCACAGATCCTTCCTCCCAGCAAATGTCCATAGCTGCATATTGGTTATTTGTTCTCCACTTTTATATTGTTAAAACACTTTACAGTATTTTATTGTTTATCTTT
>NW_015151778.1:144238-145368 GCF_000732505.1 Cyprinodon variegatus
ATGACGATAAATAACATAGTTATGTATAATATATTACATTTCTGACTGTATATCCCTGTAATTATTACACACTGTAGCTTTAAATAACATTCTGCTGTTTTTTTGTACATCTCTGATGTCGCTACTATTTTCAAATATCCATTACTGTATATTGGTTGCTTATTATGTTTTATATTGTTAAAACACTTCACAGTATTTTATTGTTTATCTTTTAACTCTTCACTATTATATTATCTGTATACATTTTTCTAGGGTCCACATTGTGTGACCATTTCTTCTGTACTCTTTTTGCCGCGGTAAACACCAGAATTGTGGGACAATAAAGGGATTTTCTACTCCATTCCATTCTATTCTAAAACTGGCAGAAAACCAGGACCAGACTGCCAGCCGTGTCACCTTATGGAGCTAAGGAAACCCAGCGGGAATTCTGAGGAGTTCTCCCAGGAATCAGCATACTAGAGCGGGGAGACAAGGCAACAGCTTGCTGCCACTAGCTTCGAATGATAGCAGAAAAGTATGGTGTGAGACGGGTATTCAGCATTTAAACATCACACGCGCACACTCAATTGTTGTATGACGCCTGCTAAAGCTGCAGTTTTTCTTTAAACCGCATGTGGCATTTGGAACAAGTGCTTTCAATGGTTGAAAAGTGGCGCGTGATTGGCTGACGGTGAGGTTCATTTACATACATTTATGAAGTCCCGAGAGTGGAGACAGAGTCAAGCGAGCGGAGAAACAGCTGAGTGCACAGCCAATGTTGAGTGCATGCCGAGATGGAACCGAGCGTGAGGATATTGAGTTGAGCGTGAATCAGGTTTTGAGCGAGTGCACGCATGAGATGTTAAAAAGCTAAATATATCATGATCTTGACACTGATGACTGGATCATTAGTTTCATTCCTTCCACCTGATTAGCTCCGCCCAGTTTTCATCTGCCCTTATCTGATCTACCTGTTCCAGCTCCTATTCATGCTGCCTGTTTCCAGCCATCAGTGCCAGATTATTCGAGCCGAGTGTGAGAAGTATCTAGAGTACCCTGTTGCGTTTTTTTGATGACTTGATCTTGACCTGTTTCTGCCTCTAGATTCCTGAGTTTTTGGCTTGCCTTTGCTCCGGTCTGTTTCTTGTGTT
>NW_015151778.1:145817-153432 GCF_000732505.1 Cyprinodon variegatus
TCTACAGTCTGCTCTGCCTCGCTACTGGAACGCTCTGGACGACTCCCGCCGCATGTTGTGGAGAACTCCTCCGATTGGTTCCCACACCTTCCTCTGGACACGGACTGAACTGAGAACCAGGTTAGTGATTCACATGCTCGCCCCGATCCAGCACTAACATGGTAGTATTGGTATCGGCGAGTACCAACAAATAGGGCACCTTGCTTCACAAAACCTCAACCTCAACGCTATTTCTGACATTTTGAATTGAAAAAAACCTTCTTGGATGGGAAGCGAAACGTCTTCAAAATTGGAAACAAAGTCCAATGGATTGTTTTAAATTTTCTTTTTTGGGAAGGCAGAGGACAAGCATGGCGTTTCTAATTACAAGCCGATCTCCCTTTTATCTCAGTTTTCCAAAATATTTTAAAAAGATATTTCATAAAAAAATATTTAATTTCATAGCAAAACAGAACATTCTCTTGGCAGCAAAATGGGTTTAGACCTGATGTGACCTCTGGCACTGGTTGGCCTTTACATAACAGACC
This sequence comes from Cyprinodon variegatus, assembly GCF_000732505.1. Lineage (NCBI taxonomy): Eukaryota > Metazoa > Chordata > Actinopteri > Cyprinodontiformes > Cyprinodontidae > Cyprinodon > Cyprinodon variegatus. The sequence continues at coordinate 146,345 of NW_015151778.1, forward strand.
ATTGATAACCACTGATAACTGGCCATTAGCAAACAATGCACTATATCCTTTGGGTGTTCTTTGACCTAACTAAAGCTTTTGATATCATCAATCATGAGTTATTACATAAAACAATGTGTACAGTAGCAGCCATTCAAAATGGCCCTTCCCAGTCAAACGCCAATCCCTCCAACTCCGAGCGAAATCCCCTCCAAATTCCAGCCACTGCAGTGACCCCCCTCTTAAATATTTTTTTCACTCTGACTCCACCCTTTCACTGAATTACTGGGTCTGACCAGGAGATGGCGCTTCTCTTTAGATCTTAATGTCCACAAATCATGACAGAAAGAATATATTGGTAAAGATTTAAGTTTATAAAGCAATTATAGGGGATCAGCCAAGGAAAGTCTGGAAAAGTTGAATAGCTACTACTGTAGGGAATTAGGGGAGTGGCTCTTTCTTGGATCAAGAGTTATTTAGAGAATAGATCACAGTATGTCCACATAACTGATTCACGGTTCTGTGTGGTTTGTTGAAGCAATTTGCCCAAACGGTTCAATGTCTCATGAGGCGTTTTCTCACCATCACTAGATTACATAACATAACATGGCATTCCAATTCGGGCATTAAATATCAACCCTGCTAATGTCAGCCATCCTGTGCTTACTCTGTATGTTCCAGTCATCTACCCAGCATGCATTGCACCAGTGAAAAAATGGCGTACTTAGTGCAACATTTCATCGAATAGTCATGAATCCTTTTAAGATCCACTTTATATCCAGAACCAAATCAGCAATACTTCTTAAACTACGTTCACAATTCTTCAAACCCAACACAGACCTGCACAACCTAGAATTGATCAGTATGATCGCATCATTTCTGCATTTTTATTGTATTTATATGGATTCCTGTTCCATGTTCTGATTTTTGCAAAGTCTCTTCTCCTAGTTTCCCAACATGTCAGCTCTTCAGACATAACGTTGACTTCCTGCTTTATTTATTCAACCTTCTGAGGTCCTCATGTGTGTGATCATTATTTTCTATAATCTTTTGCTGTAAACACCAGAATTTCCCCATTGTAGGAAAATAAAGGGATTTTATTCTGTTCTACTCTACTCTTTTCTACTCTATTCTATTTTATTCTATTCTATTCTGTTCTACTCTATTCTATTTTATTCTATTCTACTCTATTTTGTTCTATTCTATTCTATCAGGAGCAAGAACATAAAAGCTCAGTTAATTAACTGCTTTTGATTGATCTGTTTTTCATGCTAAGCTGCTCTTTGTCTTTTTATTTGTTGTTTGTTTTTTTGCCCTCTAGTGGATAAAACCTTAAATTATTCTTTAATATCTGTGTCAGCCTCATTATTTCACCTCTCCCCGCTCACTCATCAGGTTTTTAAAAACCTCAGAGCTTTTTCAGGCCTAAAGGCATCAAAGTTCTCATGGACTTTCCTCTGCTGACGTCTGCACAACTTTATTGGTGCTTGGGTTTACATTACAGCGTAAGCCTCTAAACCTTATCGATGTGCAGGTTATATGTGGAACAAAGACCAATCATTGGAAAGGCTCTGTGAAAGTTGCTGCCATGGTAACGGGGGTTATAACAGGGGGGTAGAGCAGTTTCAGAGGAGGGGGTGCCTTTTTATTCATGCAAAAACATGCAGTTAACTGAAAACTTCATGCAGGCAGTTTTTTTCTTTCTGCAGGGGAGAAAGAACCACATAGAAGTGGAGAGTTAAGCAGAGTTTTATTGCTGCAACAATAAAGCAAACAGTGAGTAAAGAAGCAAAGAGGGAGGCAGGAATGAGGCTGCAGAACAAGCCTGAGCGAGACACACACACACACACACACACACCTCCCTCACACACACTCTCCTTCTCTGAGTGGAGCGTCAGAACAGGAGGAGGAGAAACAGGAGCTGCTGGAACACCACACTTCGCCTGGAGCCTCCGAGGCTGCCTGGCAGTCCAGAAACAGGGTTTACACTTCTGCTGGGATCCTGGGAGCAGAAAGCTGGATCTTCTCCTGCTTGGGAAAAGGTCTCCGTTTATTCCCCAGCAGCATCTCCCTTCATGTGAGGAGACCTGCTCCTCCAGGGTTTAGCCGGGATTGGATTACAGCCGGAGCGCTCCCAAGTCAGAGGGAGAAATCACCAGGAAAGATGAGGAGCAATTAGGAGCTCCAGCTCCAAGAACAGCCAGATGAGATGTTCCTCAGAGATCTGGAGCTGAAGTTTGGTTGAGTTCCTGCTGCTGCAGAGTTCAGTCCTGATCTAAGAGACAAACCAAACTTTCAGAATGATCTTCCAGGAGTTTTTCCCTAATCCACAGAGTCTGATCATCCCTGAACTACTTGCAGCTTAAGGTTTCTACCTGAAAGAGGAGAATCAATCATCTGTGGAATCATCAGAAGTTTAAGGAAACATGAGGAAAACCTTCATGCAAAGTTTACAGCATCTTTTAAACTCTGAGGAAAAAAGCTTGAATCTGGATTTTCCTTCAGGATCCATCAGAAAAGTAAAAATGTTCCATTTATTGGAGGCAAAGCTTTAAAAACCAGGATTTAACCTTTCTGATGGTGGATGTTTCTGCTCAGGAAAAAACAAATTTACATTCGCAGCAAGGTAAGAAAAACAACCAATTATTTTTCATAATCTTTTCAAACAAAAACTTTAAACCAAATGATGTCACTTCTGAAACATGAACAAAAGCTTCAAACTTTTTCTTTTTCTGCTTCTTATTGGAAAAGAAATTCCTAATAATCAGATGAGGACATTAAACTCCCTTTATTAGACTAGAATAAAGAACCTGGGATTATTCTGGGGCACATCTGCAGGATTATTGGTATCTGAGCAACATCTGTAGGAATCCAGATACAGTGCAATCCTGCAGAAAGAAAAAAACTTTATAACTTCTAACATCAGAGTCAATAAATTAACCCCAAAGAAGGAAAAAACAGCAAAGCAGGAACATCAAAGCACACTGTAAAAAACAGAAAAAGTGTAAATGTTCCATTAGCTGAAATCAGACAGAAAAAAATCCCCAAACGTCTAAAACAATAACAAAGGAATAATACTTCATGCAAAAGGAGCTAAAAATGAGATTAATGGTTCAAAATCTGTAAAAATAAAAAAACGAAAAAGAAGAAAAAAAACAAAAATAAAAAGAAAAGAGAAAAGAAAAAAAAAGAAAAAACAAAAACTGGCTAAAAACATCCAGAACCAAAATATTTGGGTTTTGCTGCTGATATTAGAAAACTTTAAAATCATAAAGTTAAATTTGCTTTTTCATTTCATCTCCACCTCAGATCCAAACCTCATCTTTTCTGGCTCCTTTGGTCCATTTTTTAGTTGATGGATTTATAATAAACTATAATTCTTCCTGCCGACGTTTCTTCTCTCTGACTCTGCTTCGGCCTTTAGAAACAGGAAAACTGAATCTTTTCCCCCAAAGAACAACATTCTCATAAAAATTATAAAATTGAAAATAAACCTTAGTTTAAACTCAGTTAAAGGAGTTTTCTTTAGTTTCAGCAGAAGTGTTTCCACATAAGTAGATCTGTGTCTATGTTCTGTATATTTGAATATCTAGACTAGAAAACCAAAGATTAAACTCTGGCAGGAATTTAAAAAAAGTTTCAATATAAAATGTATATACAGTATCTAAAAGAAGTAAATACTGTAAAATAAAAAGCATAAAGTGTTTTATGTTATGAAGCAACAGTTTATTACTTAGTAATTTTGTGCTTATAAACATAAAAACATCCAAAAGTTTAAAATAAAAATATTTAGTATAATATAACCAGTAGATATGTATTTTCTTCATGCTAGAACTATATTATCTAACTTAGAAATCAGTTTCAATTTTACAAAGAGAAAATAAACTCAAGTAATGAGAATAAACAATAAAACATTTATCCTAAATAAATTATTTCATGATGTGTAAATGGAAACTTTGACGACAATTTAAAGCTAATTTCTGCAAACCTGCTGCTTATGAACAGCTTAATGTCCGAGGAGCTATTATAGAGCAGCTGCCATGCCCCCCCCCCACACTTCAACACTAAACCAAATGTGGATATTTTAGGAGCCAGATGGCCGAAGATGAACGACGGCCTCTTGGTTTCTTTCTTCCTAAATAATCTTCAAAGTTAGGTTAAGTCTTCTCGTTTCTGGCGGTTCTCCAGTGCTTCTCCACTGCGGTTTGTTTTTCTGCCCCAGTTAAATGTTCTGCTACTTCAGTCAGAGCGGCGGCAAAACATCAGGCAGTAATGAACGATAAATGACCCAATTTCAGGATCAAGAAGAAGCAGGAAAACAAACCAGCAGGCTTTTTAAAACTGCTCCTTTTGAGGAAAGATGAAGCCTCAACAGGAGAAAAAGGCTCGTTAGATAAACCTGCCGTAGACTTTCAAAGGTCTAAAGTGTCTTTGAGATGAAAAAACTTTTATAAAGTAAATATGAAACATTTAAAAAGTAAAGAAGTCTTTAGTTTGAGGAAAATATTCTGTTTTTTTTTTTCTTTTCAGGTCTCCTTTAATGATCAGATGTCTGGGATATTCTATCAGCTCATACGTTCTTCTCCCATCATGGACTCATATTTCGCCGTCATTCCTTGGTGACCAGACCGAGCTACAGATTCTGTATTTAAAGGAAACACTGACTGAACAGGAACTTTGACGAAAAAAACAACTTCTGGTGTTAAATATCAGAAAGCGAGTATGGAAACATATTTATTTAAGCTATCATTTGGTGACAGAACATTGTGGACATCATCAGGAGATGAAAACACACATTGAAATCACACAATATGCAGATGATACGTTTATTTATATCAAAGCTGGAAAAGTAGATTTTAAATTTTCCCTGAGCTCTTCTTGATTTCATAAGGGAATATTCACTTCATCTGAAGTTATATAACCTATTCAGCACCACCAGGGTTTGGTTTGAGCTTTTTCCATCTCGACCATCAATCATCATGCTTCCTGGAGGACCAGGATCAAGTGGAGGAGGCCGTGGGAGCGGACTCTGCATCCTCAGGTGGCTTGGGCTCCGGCTGTGGTCCCGGCGGGGGACGCTGCTCTTTGCTCTGCTCTGGTTTGGGTCTTGGCTGTTCCTGAACGGCCTGGTTCTGGTGCACAGGAGGATTCTGTCCGACTACTGCACCGATGACAAGAGCAAGAGGATTCTGCAGCGGCTGGTAAGTCAGATCAGGGACTTCCAAACATTTCCTGACGTTATTTTCGGAGGCACTTCATGTTTTGGTTGATATTTTAAATGTTTCTGGTAAATCTGTGGCGGTGATGTCTCAGATTTACGAGGCGTTGCACAAGGAGTTGGTTTCAAAAGATAAATACACTTTTAGAATTTTGGGGATTTTACGTCTCAATGCACATATCTGTAAAATACATCAGCTGTGCTGCAGTGCAGAAGATATTGTCTACCTGACTGGCCTCAGTGGATAGTTTTAGGTTTGTTCTTGGTATTTGTTTTTGATCCATCGCCTGCAGGTCTCTTTCTACCTTTGGACCCACTCTGCAGGTTTTTACACACCTTCACATGTAGCTTTGTGAAATGTAAGTGATAAGAAACTAAATACCTTGACGTACTGCAAAAGGAAACCACTTGCAATAAACTGGCACTAAAATACTTTTGTTTAGGACAATATCTATCATGATCTATGAATAGTTGCAGTTTGCAAGTTGTTTTTCTACATTTTAGAAGCAGGTCTTGGAACCTTCAGATTCTGAAATCTGTAAAGTGCAGGAATGTTGCAGGGCTACAGGAATCATTAAAATATGCAAAGAGTGACGTTTTTCTACCCCCTGATCTGATGAACTTTAAGCAGTAATCTCTGCTCTTTGCTTGGAGGACAGTCGTAGTCCTGCTGCCCCTCGTAGCTCAGAGGTTCCTGTAAATGGAGATAAACTCTGGGTCAATAGCTCCTAATGGATGCTGTTTATCTGCTGGAGCATCTGCTGCTGTGCTGTGGAGCGACACGGATAACAAGATGCTGTTTTCTCAGAGCAGCTCCGGCATTTTCTGCTTCGCATTTTAATTTTCTTTGGCTACCTTCTTCCCATTTCCACTCCATCCGTCTGAATGCCGATATCTTTTCCTCATTTATCACCGGATTCAAATGGATTTTCCTCATTCTGCTTCGTAATTTTCCGAGATGCTTCATCCTCTCTGTAAAGTTTCCCCTAATTGTCTTTGGTGTCCATAAATCTTGATTTTTTTTTCTTTGGTTTCCACTTTGTTAGTTTTCTTATCTAATTTCTCTCAGATGTTTTAAGTGGCCGATGCACAAACACATGGGAGGAGAAATTGTTTAAACTCTGATGGTTTACATTCTCTCTTGCAACGCTTTGCTTCAGCCATAAAAGTTCACATGATGCTTTGTATTCGGTTATTGTTTGTTTAATACTTTATGTACGATCAGAGGAAGCGTGGTATTTCCAGAACAAGTCTAATACAACCTCAAGTTTCTCATTATTTGCAGTTTTAAACTCTATTAAAAAAGGAACAAATAAAACACTTTGAAAAACTAAGACATCCTTTAGGATGATTTAATCAGCATCAAATGCATTGATTACTGAGTTTAAACAGAGTGGCAGCCTTCATAAAAGTCTCACAATGTAAGAAAAAACATCAGCAATTGCTGCTAATCAATGACAAGTTAAAAAGTCATAATCAATATCAGCCAACCAGAGAGAAAGGTTATTTGTATTTGTATTATTTGAGAAAAAATTATTTGTAAAGAGGACATGGTTTACATCCAATGACGTCTACTTTTGGTTTCAAACATGAAAAGTCTTATTTTTTCAGATTGTTGGCAATACTTCTTTCATAGAACTAAAATGGGACTAAATCGGAGTTTCCCAAAACAGCCCGATTTTCAAACGAGACTTTGTCGAACCGACCAGAATTAGCCTAAAAACAAACGTCTAAATGCTTTCTGGTGTTTGGGGGGGGGAATAAGACAACCAACCAACTGCTCAAAACATCCCCACAAAATCAGCCCAAGGTCGAAGCGTGAAGCACAGAGAAATTAGCCTCATGAGACCACCCTGTTAAAGAAAATTTGGAGCCGTTCACCAAACGAACG
>NW_015151778.1:155047-156431 GCF_000732505.1 Cyprinodon variegatus
CATACGGCAGGAAATTTGAGCATGCTCAAAACTTGTCGAGGTACTGTACTGTATGTCAACCTGTTTTATCGTACTTCAGTGTACCAACGTATGCCGGTGTTTTGCCAGATTTTTCGTACGTCAGACATTTGCTGGTCTAAAACGTCAAGGTGTAGGGTTGCCAACCGTCCCTTGAAAAATGGAATCGTTCCGTATTTAGAAATAAAAGTACCTGTCTCGTATTTAGTGGAAAAGAAACGCACTTTGTCCCGCATTACTGTGAGAGTAAAAAAAAAGTAAGTAAAAAAGTAATGGAAAATTAAGAAGAAAGGCACGTTAGATACAGAACATACAGTAAACTTGTTCCCGTCTCTTTCCTGCATTGTGACAAATGAGCTGACAGCATATATGTAACGATCCAGAATCCCCTCATCCCATTGGTCGATCCGAAGGTTGCTCACGGAGAAGATAGCAGGAGACAACAGAGCAGTATGGGGGACGAATGGAGTCATTTAAATGCTGACGCTGCTTTTGGGGGCGGTGCACCTTCGCATAGCGATGCTCCCCCTCCTTGTCATGATTTAACTAACGATCTGACCCAAGTGCAGAAGACCAAACAGAGAAAGACCAGGGAAAGGTTTAACAGGTTTTATTTAGAGCAAGTAGATAGGAGTACAGTGTTGCTCTGAACAATGTCGAACCGGGAGTGAAAAGTGAAGGGAAGATTCTGCGGTTAGTTCGGGCTCAGTGGGAAATTTGTGTTTTCTTGATTGAAGAAGGGAATTCAGGTTGCAGACTCACTTTTCCAGAAAAAGGTGTCTCTTATTGAATCCAGTCGGTGTGGGTTGTTCCAGTGAATGACTTGTTCATTGGAGGGCGGACAGGGTTTACCCAGAATGCGGTTGTTCCTTGGTGAATGGAGAAGCTGACTGCCACTTAGTTTTCCTGCGGTACTTGAACGGGTTATTGTGGAGATGAATCCCCTCCTCAGAGAGAAGCCCCAGACAATCCTTGGGGGGAAAGTCGATCCAAACCACAAACTTGAATCCTCAGCTCAGTTTGGTGCTCAGAGAATCCTTCCAGGGGGGAGAAGGTCCAAAACATCCAGCTTGTTTCTGCCGAGAGGCAAAAACAAGAACAGCAAGGTTAAAACTCAGGTTGACAAAAACTCAGCTTGACTCAGCAAAATTCAGCTTGGGTAGAATACCCCAAACTGGCAAACACTCTGGCGTCGAGGTAGTGGCAGTCAGCAGCTTAAGAGTTCTCAGGTAATGAGGCAACGAGCTGCAGGTGTGCCGGGAGGCCCAATTAGGACGGGGCACCACCTGGTGGAGGAGAAAAGGAAACACAAAAACAGACCACACAAACTGGATTCCTGACACCCCTAAAAAAAAAAAAAAAAAAA
>NW_015151778.1:158722-163603 GCF_000732505.1 Cyprinodon variegatus
GTGTCCTGCTAAGCTACTCACCAAAGCCCAAAAGATCTACAGTGAATTTATCAGCAGTGAACAGCTCCCTGAGAGTTTTTTCTTTGTACTTTAATCCTCCCATCTTTTCAGTGGCTGTAGTGAGCCTGCTTGTTGCTGTAGATCTTCTCAAATCTGGGTTGCAGCGTCACAACTGTCCGTTATGCTCAGTCAAGCAAGCGCTGTTTTTTTTTTTTTTCTTCCTTCATCCATACCGCTTCCCGCGCCCCCCCTGCAATGGCAGCCCCACACTTTGGGAACCACTGCTATAGGGTATCTGGTCCTTCAGGTCCAGAATGAATCCACAGGTTTTCTTCCTTCGATCATGAATATTTAGATGAGCTATGCTCTGATTGGTTGGTTTATAACGAGCCAAGCTGCTGAGCAAAGACGCATCATAGCAACAAGCACTCATTCACTGAAACATCAGATTGTTGATATGGTAGGGGGACCAGACGTCCTCTTTTTCACAGACATGTCCTACTTTTCATACCTAAAAAAATGTCAGGGGGGATTTCAAAATTCTCCTGGATTTTGGTCGACTACAGTGCAGCAGAACTGAGCCGTGAGCTCCAGGGCTGGTCCGGGAACTCCGGCGAACGGGGGAGAGCGCCTGCTGGGGATGAAGCGACAGACAGAAAGGGTCAGGTTTGAACGTTTCGTCCCGGACCTGGACCGGCCCCGGAGCTAAAAAAACGTCCTCCTTTTCAGAAACCCAAATCTGGTCACCATAGATATGCTAGCATTGCTATCAACAGCTTAGCGACAGAATCATACTTACAGCTTGCGGTTGTGATGGCCTTAAGGTCAGGCCAGAACCAAATAAGGCAACATCCCCGAGTTTACGTCAACTCGATCCTTCTTTTGGATTCGCCCGTTTTATGGCAGAAGTTTAGAATAGTGATATTTGCAGAGAAAGGAGGAGTTGATGGGGTTTGAACTTCTCTGTACGTCTATTTCACCAACTGAACTATCGTTATTCATCTATGACAATGGAAACCATGCATTCTATCACCTGTTTAAACATTACACAGACTTGTACTTATATTAGAAAATTTTATTTGTATTTCTGAATACTCAAGTACTTTTAAACACATGTACTTTTAAATACTTATGTATTTTCAAAAGTGAGTACTTCAATACTTTAACTTGAGTAGATGTTTGACTGAGTAACATTTATTGTAGTTGATTAAGAGTATTAATACTTTTACTGAAGTACTACTGCTGAGTCCTTCGTCCACCTATTGTCCTATTTTTGCTAACATTCAGTTTTTGTCCTAATTTATAAAAACTTCAAGATAAATTTGTTTATTAAAGGATGAAAACAGTCATTCAAAACTGCTAGACCTTGTTATTTGTTTACACTATGTAGTTTATTTTCAAACAACTACAAGTACATTAGTTAGGACAGATACTACAAAATTAGTAATACAAATTGATTATATTTTTGCTGCTATCCAACAATCTTCAGTGTTTTCAAAATATTGACAAAAATCACATATTTTCATCACTAATCATCTGATTTTTCTGTCTGTTTTAGTCAAATAATTGATAGAATAAACACAGTTTTTGATGAAAAAAGAGATCTAACAGCTATATCTATCACTTTATTATTTTCAGAAAATGAAAACATTGTTTTCTTTAACACTCCTGAAACATTTATGGCTCTAAACATTTGTTTTTTTAGCCAGGCCAAGTAAAAAATCTAAGTTCTTTGATCATAAAAGCCGCAGGAACCAAAACAGCAGCTCTGATCAGCTTTATCAAATAAAAAAATCTACCTTTCATGATCTTCTCCTTGTCACTGTGCAGCAGAACGAACAATAGATCTGAACTCTGCTGGGAAACGCATCAAAGAGCAAACAAGCTCCGTCTGCAGCTCCACATCTGTGCCTCCATGTCAAGATTAGAACATCTAACAAGGTTCTGATGTAAAATTCTCTATAAAGTCCATCACTGTTCTCCGTCTGTTTAATTCATGGCAGGTTTATAGAACATAACAGAAATATAAAGTATGGCTGAAAGCTGTTCATAGCTGTTCATTTCATAGATTAAATATAATGTAGAACAACTATAATTGATCTGACTTCAGTAGACCTCATGCTGGCTTTTTACCTCAGTTTGATCGTCTTGCATCAAACCAATCTAGTGTTACCGAGGCATTGATGGGGTTTTAGTCTGGAAGTATTTCATATTTCATCAAACCACTAGTTCAAAACCTCTCCGAAGCTCTTTCTGGGAAATTTAGGCTTTTCTCAGGTCAGACAGATAAAAATCATTCCAGCCTAATGAACCCATCCTGTCCGAGAAAGAAAAATCCCAGAATCGAGAGAAACTAAAGCGGAAACTCCTCTCACACTGCAAAAACTATCTGAAAATAAGTAGAAATTTCTTAAATCAAGTGTATTTACCCTTAATTTGAGCAGGTAAATAAGATAGTTTGCCAATTGAATGAGTATTTTTACAGTTAAAACAAGATAATAAGATAATTTGCTCTTGAAATAAGACGACGCAATAGTTTTTTCTTATTTTAAATGTAAATTGTCTTGTTCCATTGGCAAAGTGTCTCACTTACCTCATCAATTCAAGGAAAAATGCACTTATTTTAAAAAGAAATTACTGATTTAGGCCCCGTCCACACGAAGCCAAACCCTGGCCTAAACACACAAATTTTTCACCAAACCAGCCTCTCATCCATACGAAGCCGGCGTTTCGGGGGTCTGTAAACCATCTTTTTTTATTCAGCCTTCAGAGTGGGAAGATTTTGAAACGCCGTTTTCGCGTTTCCATCTTTAAGCTCTAACCGCATTTTTGTTCTTACACGCATGCGTCATAGCGTCGCCTCTAAACACGCATGCGCGACACAGTATCACAACAACAATGGCGCCGTACTGTGTTGAATGGTTGCTGCTCATGCTACTCACCCTGCTGTCGGGCTTACAACAGAATCTTCTTCTTCTGGAATATCTCCAGGAAGAACAGAGCAATATCGACCACATAGTTCAGCACCTGAATTTGACTGAACCACGAAAATGGACCCGCAGGGCAACCAGGCGAAGGTTTTTGCTGAGGCCTGGCAGAACCACAGCGCCACTTACAGGCCTGGCATACATTTTGCAGCGTTTTCATGCATTCGTGTGGACGATCACATTTATTTTACGTCTCCGTCTTTATGACAAACGTTCGTGTTCGTTTTGACTTCGTGTGGACGGGGCCTAGATGTAAATTTTTTGCAGTGCAGGCCACTCAGCCGTTCGATTCAGCGGCCTGCAACCAACTATGGTTCCTTTCTACTTGATTACTGGTAGAGGATGAAATGCTGACTGCACAGCAATATTGAAAATGTTTAATTAACTCTTAGGGAGTTAAATTAAACACTTTTATAGTGTCTATACACTAATATAGGTTAAAATGACACTTTGGCAGAGGTGTCAAGTATCAAAGTACAAATACTTCATTACTGTACTTAAGTTCACTTTTTAGGTATTTATACTTTACTCCATTACTTATTTTTCTTCCTACTTCTGACTTCAACTCATTACATTTTCACACCAGTATCTCTACTTTCTATTCTTTACATTTTTAAAATTAACGTTACTCGTTAGTCTTGGCTTGGGTTCAATGCAGAGGTCAAGGGTTAGTGGACCGCGGTCCGGTGTTATGCCGAAAAGTGCGCCTCGCTCTGTATAGCTGCATTTAGACAAGGAAAACGGATTAAACTATGACCAATGGAGCAACTTGTTGTTATATTAATGATATAAAAACCTTTAAATATTCCTCTGGTGGGAAAAATATTGTGGTTATTTGGCAGCTTCATTTACAAAAGTACGGGTGTTATGAGCAACATTAAATCCAAAGATTTTGTCCGAGGTTTGGCTGATTTATTTGTTCTAGTCTCTGGTTATTCACACACAACAATAAACAGTGATAGCAAGTTTTGAAACTGCAAAGCTTTGTCTTTAGCGGAAAATCAAACGCATTTACACAGCACAGAGCTCACAGACCAGTGTGATGCATTCACGAACGTTAGATAGCTATGGTGCATTCAGGAGCATTGGAAATTTCACACTTACAAGGGAAGAGACATAAACGGAAAAGAACTTAACTCATTCAATAATGTATTTATTCAGAAACAGTGTGCGCTTTCTTATAATACTGAATGCTCTATAATTGTATTTCTGGTATTTCATCTGCTAGCTTTTTTTTCTAAAAAATCTATTATATTACAGAAGCAAATTATCAAAGATTAAAAAAAAAATAAACCTGTTTAAAAGCTCCAAATGAGGCATCAGATCAGACAGCGACAATTACGCTGACAATGTTTTACAGGCAGAATTAGCATTTGCTGACCCTTGACCTTTGACTACTGATGGATATACAGGAATACAGTGTCAACTCCTCTGAGATAGCACGGGATGCCATGTTTGACATGTGTTTTTGTTATTTAAAAATTCAATACATAACATGAATGCATAAATACCTCATTTTATTTCAGTGTTAAATTCTGCTAAAAGTAACAGATCATTTAAAATGTCTCCGGACCTTTAATGGTTGATGATTTTCTTTATTCGGACCGCATTGATTTTTAATTGGCTACCCCTGGTTTAATGTTTCTAAATATTTATTTCACATCATGTGCTCCATCCAATGCAGATCATTGGTTCCATCCACAAAGATGATGGAGGTCTTGTTGGTCTCCGTCTCCCGATACGCTCTCGCCTGTGTCCGACCTTTCAGACGTTTCAACATCTTTTTCTGAATCCCACATTGTAGCATGGCATAGACAATTCACGTTAGCAGTTTGAAGTTTCCTTTAGCTAACCAATGAGTGTTTGCCTTCTATGACTCATCCAATCACACTAG
>NW_015151778.1:166466-167850 GCF_000732505.1 Cyprinodon variegatus
TCAGCATGGGGGTGAGTAGAAAATGAAGGCTAATCATGTTTTGGGTGTACTATTCCTTTAAGTTCATCTCCACCAACTTTAAACATCTACAGACCAAAAGCTTTAGTAATAAAACAGCTCAAACTCACTCAAATGTAATGGAGAACGACTCTATGAGTAATGTTTCAGATCCATGCATCGTGCTAGTGGAGATTCTCAGTCATCCAGGTCATAGTCATTCCGAAAAAGTTTAAACACTGGACACTGGAGTCCACTGGACTTTGTTTTTCAAGTTCGAAGACGTTTCCTTGACAGGAGGCACAATTTACTATGCCATGCATTCTGCAGAACACTGCCATTGGAGCGTTGTTTTGGCTGCCAAGGGCCTCACAATGAGGCGGTTCTCTTTTCCCACTTTAACCTTGACAGGATACAGTTTGAGATATCAAAAAAAAAAACTCAGCACAAGAAAAGCACATGTAACACAAGACAAACATTTCAGCAGAAGGTTACATTGGAGGCTGGAGCCAAACGAAAGTCAATCTGGCATTTAAGCATCAGTTGTCTGTGTATGAAGAAGTGTGTTCAATTTGTCCATGAATGCTGTCCACAGGCCATTGTCCTTGGTAAGACATAAGTTTATCAACTGGCACTACAGTCCTGGACCTGGAGAGGTTTGATAAGGGGTGGAAGCCGAATCCAGAATAACACCTATTGTTTTGAGAGCAGGCTGCACAGGAATTCTCCGTAGCCAGCCTGCGTTTAATGGCACCCAGGATAGGGCTCAGCTGATGGTCCTGCTTGTTCACAGCCTCTGTGAGGGCGTCAACCTCTGCCTGATCAATGCCCAAATTGACACCAACATCCTCTGTAACCTCTGTACATCAGGTATCCTCTAAATCCAAACAGGAGAAAATCCAAACTTCTCAAATATCCTCTACTGACAGCATTGTGAAACACACCATCCTCCAAGCCTTCCAGGAATCCAGGGTGTATCCCATGAAGTATGTCCCAGCAGGACAGGAAGGGTCCCATTTTCCCTGTCTTCCAGTTGAGAAAATTCGATCGCATTGAGAGACCAGCTGACCAGATCCATTGTTTGAATTCAGGCGATGTGAAGAGAGGGCTCAGAAACGACCAGACATATCAAAGGAGGGACAGAACAGCAGAAAAATGTCTCCTTCAAGAGTCAGAACAGAAGAGGAGAATGCTGCCACCACCATATTGGTGAGGTGTTAAGATCTTATCTGATCATCTTCCACAGGTTTGCCCTTCATGGCTCATGTAGACCTTTGAACTGGATCATATGACCTTTTACTTCCAGGAAGGTCAGGTTTGTACTAATGAATAATGCATGTTGTGTTCAAAGAGCTGTACCTCATGAGCTGCCACAGCTCTTCAGAGT
>NW_015151778.1:169286-170097 GCF_000732505.1 Cyprinodon variegatus
TGAACTCCTCATATCTGCCTCCCAGTTTTATAAGTTTCAGGAAGGAAATACTTCGACCCTTTAGTGGCGCTGCAGAATATTATACTTTATGATTCGTCTCTCTTCGCTGAACGCAGCCTTATATTAAACACTTCTATTCCAGTGAAGCAAACAACCTGAATAACTTGATCTGTTCAGGGTCTTAAAATCCAATAAATCTCGGCGGACGTCCTGCTTGTTTCCTGAACTACATCATGTTGAAGGGTTGGACCCCCTCCACATAAATTAGAGCAGAACCGTTCAGAGGGAACAACCTCGGGTCATTTAAAGCGTCCCGTCAGATTTATCACATCTGTAGAACATTTCTTCTATTTAATTAGGGCACCTTGATTCGCTGCACTCATTTAAAAAGCCTGATCTGCCCAGGCTTTACATGACGTGTGATAATTAAAGTGGCAGCTGATGTAAAGGCTCCCTGCTTGGAAAGCAGCTGTTAGAGTGGAGCAGAAAATGACTGTTTAACCTTCAGGAATGTTATCAGCGCTGCTCCTCAGGCTTCAGCTCCGTCTCCGGTGACTTCAGCTGCAGCCTGAATGTTTAACATCCAGAAGTTCTCACTGCAGCAGGAACCTCACAGCTGACCATTCATTATGGCTTTGGTTTTATCTGAGCCGGTAGATCTGAAGCATCAGTATCTTCAGACCTTCATGCGTAGGGCATAAATCAAGCTTTATCACCTGGATATGCCGCCATTTATGTTCTCCAGCAGATAAATCTGTTCTGAAGGGGAATACAGCCAACTTCCTGTCGGCCATATTGGAGGATAAAGGAT
>NW_015151778.1:175375-176204 GCF_000732505.1 Cyprinodon variegatus
AAGAAACTTAACAGTTAATAGGATCTAATGTCACACCAACCATTTGTCGCTGAAATCACTTCACATCCTTTAGCTCATATGTGGTAGTTCTATATTTTATAATGGAAGGTAAAACGAGTCGTAAATAGTATATGCCTCATTTCAGGGAATCCAGGGTTTCATCGGCTCCCATTGCAGATATTTATTCCTTTAGTTTGTTTTTCCACTTTCTCCAAAGATTCACATTCGATCATGTGATTAATATTTGGCAGAACCGGCTTTCAAACTCTTATGACTCGGATCAAATGTTTTTGGTTTTCTTCTACAAGCTTCTCAGAATAGTTTGCTGTAACTTTGGCCCATACTTCCTGACAGAACTGTTTGGGCTGAGTTCAGTTTATTGGGACGTTGCCATGCCCTTCCCTGTGTTTTCACAAATTGTTATCTTTCGTTCAATGCTAATTTGAAAATCGTGGCTTCTTCCTCTCTGCGTGGCTTTTCGGTCTATGTAGGAGCAGGACTCTTTTTACTGTGATTATCAGCTTCAGCAGTATCTTCTATCTGTTGCCTTTGGGTTGATTCACACATTTCACAACAGAACCTTCCACCTCTGAAGGAGAGAACTTGTCCCCCTTCAGACTTTTCGTATTGGTTGGTTCCTGCTGGTAAGGAGCATGTTGATAATCTAAATGTGACAAGTTAAAATTGGCTTGGAATGAAATCCTAGTAAGACTGCAGTGCTATACTCTGTACTTGAGTTGAGGGGAGTTGAGGGGGGATGGCATCCCCCTTCTTAAATGACCATCCTCCCATACCATCCCCTATTACATTTTATCACTGAATGTGTAAA
>NW_015151778.1:181758-182667 GCF_000732505.1 Cyprinodon variegatus
TCAAGTTCTGTCTCCTCACATCAAACCTCGCTGGGTTTCATTATCCATCACAGCCGTTCTTTCTTCACTCGTTTTTCTGTTTCTTCTCAGGAACCTTTATGTCGTTTCTCATTTTATAAAGCTTCATCTGAAGCTAATTTCCTCTAAATTTTCCTGTGTAAAAATCATCCGTCTGACCTCCCATCAGGACAACACGCTAAAAGATTTGAATTTAGAAACCTTATGTCTATTCAGCTGTTTTATTTAATGGTTTAACATTTTTACTTAAATAAAAACCAAACCAACAAAAAAATCCTATAAACTGGAAGAGTTAGGGTTACTACTAATGAAAACGAATGATGACAGAGAGCAATGGAAACCCTCACTTAAAGGTTCTTAAACCTCATATAAAAGCTTGCAGTTCAGCAGAGGCTTTATTCAAAGAATTGACAGAAAAAAAAGCAGACTGGGTCGAATGTTTTTAAATAAAGCTTTAAAAAAGCAGCACCTGCAGCGACACGCCGCCGCCACAGTTAATTAGACATAAAAACGCTGGAGTTAGAGGCTTTTCCTCTGCAGGAACATCAAGTCTCTGCTTGCTTATTTTCACTGAGATGAAGCCGAAGGGAAACAAACACGGACGTAAATCCAGGAGATCAATCTGGAGACTGACATCCTGCTTTAGATGACTTCACTCTGGAGATATACTGGAAAAACAATCTAGGAATAAGTTAACATTTCCTAAATTACAGGTATTTACCCTCAATTTGAATAGATAAATGAGATAATTTGCCAATAGAATTAGTATTTTTACTCTTAAAACAAGATAATGACATACTATGCACTTCAACAAAAAAAAAGACAATGCACACTGCAAAAAATCTAAATCTAGATAAGTAATTTTTTCTTAAAATAAGTGCATTTGTTCTT
>NW_015151779.1:0-2962 GCF_000732505.1 Cyprinodon variegatus
AAAGACGTTTCACTTCTCATCCAGGAAGGTTTTTCAATTAAAAATGTCAGGAGTAGCTTTTAAGATGAGTTTGTTTCTGCCATTTTACTGCCAAATGATTCTAGCCTGCAAAATTTTCAGATGATTCAATTGTTTTCTGCAGTTTGAAGTTTCTGATGACTTCCTATCACATTTTCATATGTTCTTCAGGTAATTTCAACTTTTTTCATTCAGCAAAAGCATTCCCACTTGCTGTTTCTCCGAAACAGCTTTTTCTAGTTAATAATATTTATTAAACATTATGATAAAATAATCAATGATTCTAACCAAACCTTACACTAGGGAAATTTAATTATTGAGTTATTAAATATATTTAACAATGCATCTACTAAATAGAGCCCTTTATGAAATAAATAGAGCAGAACAAAATCTCTCCCACCACGGATTGAAAGTTTACCCTGACAAAAGAGCAATTGATCAGATAGAGTCGACTTCATTTTATACCAAGGTAAATAGTCTGACAGTATGTTAGAGCGATATACCCCGTCTATTAATGACAGATGATGATGGAAAGATCTTCTTGATATGAAAGAGAATGTACGTTTTAAAAAAAATGGATGCTCATAATCTAATCATCAGTTGATTGATAAGTTAAACCTACTTTAGAGTTATTGATAATTTGCAACCCCAACTCATACATCTTCGAATGGCTTTTTAAGAAAGGGAACAATGTTTGAAAAAAAGGTTTCTACTTTTATCTGTTCATTTGAATATGTAAATATTCTTGTTCTTTACTATTGGTCTATTGGTTTTTTATTTGTTTTAATATATATGCATATATTATTTGCATATTATACAACATTATGTTCATTGACCCCAAACTTTTACAAGATTCAGGGGTTGACCTTAAGGATTTTTACCACTTGCCCAAAGGGCAAGTGACTTTCACATTTAATTTGCCCAGAAACAATTTTTATTTGCCCAGTATAATGTTTGATAAATATAGTTCCTAATATTCATTTTTGTATATATATATATATATATATCAATGAAACATGTTTGTTTTTTGTAATTCACTAAGTTTACAGGTTCTTGGTGTGTATATGCATGCGTCAGATAATGAACTCAAGCCTACATTACCGTGTTAACATGCTTTTCAATCCTTCCTGCACATTCTTTTCAAACTAAACTAAAAATATAAATTGTAATGTTAAAATTCTAAAAAAAAACTTGACAGGTTAAAAACTTACAATACTACTACTTATCAATTTAACATGTTTAGCTCTATGACATTTAAATGCACCACTCCAATGTCTAAGAGAAAAAAATGTAATGAAATTTTTTAATGTATGACCACTGTACAGAAGACTGCCATATGATAGAAATATTTACACTGTGCACAAACAATCATTATTATTATTTTCCTAATCCCTGACTGATCAATTTTAATCTAGCGTGTGTTATAGTATAGATTAAATTCATCATCCAGCTGCTGCTCTGCAGAATTCTCTCACCAAGAGCTGAATCACGCCATCTTGCGGAAAATCACGCGGTTTTTTCAAATCACGCGACAATGTGTACAAAACAACAAAAATGGCGCCGACAATGCTTGTGGGTCGTTTTCAGTGAATGTCTGTGATTTTAGAGTTATTTTGAGTGATAAATAATTTTTTTTTGCACTTGCCCGACAGGCAAATGCAATGAAATGTGTACTCTCTCGACAATAAAAACTACTTGCCCCGGGCGATCGGGCAATGGTTAACATCGAGCCCTGAGATTGATGGGCAGCAATGACTGCCCCTTTAGGTCATGCTGCTGATGCATTTTCACATAAATATGATGTAGAATGGTCATCCCTATGTGCCGTCTTCTACTACAGTAGTAGCATCTAGGTGTTGCTTTTCTGCTTGATTCCCATGTAAACATAAATAACCTACTAATATATAAAACCATAAACACTGAGAAATGGGTTTTAACATGTTAGAGCACTTTAAGCAAGGTTAAACCAAAAAAAAGGGCTAATACATTTCTCTTGTCTATTTTATGTTTCCATCACCTTCTCTGGCAGCAGATTCAGTAAATCTCTGATTCACTTTAATGTAGAATAAAAAGCCTAATTAGTGAATAAACAAGGGGAATCAAGCAGCTGTCCCTCTGACGTCCTGAAAAGCTGGAACATCTATCAGAGGTAAATTGACTACAGACAAAATTGTCTTCCCAATTACAGCGAGGCCGAGGAAGAGGAAATTGTCTCCGACAGAAATAGCATCAAACTAAAGGTTTTTTATTGACGATTTCACCGATTACAAACAAAGCCTAGTTTATTCACTAAATATGATTAAAACATGAGAAGTTAAATTGAAAATGCGTAAAATACAGAAGTGAAATTCTACCTACCAGATGTGACCTTTCACCTTCCTAAAACAAACTCTAGTCCGAGTCGACGACATATGGGTGTTTTAATCTTCTTTTTTTGTCTGAATGGTGAATCTGTCTTAAGGTAAATTATCTTTCTTTTTTACTTTTTAAATTTATAAAATATTTTTTAGAACTGAGAATTTAACATAATTCGAAATATTCGTTGATTTTTTTTTAACCTTAAATTAATCTTTTCTTCAACTCTATAAAAACTGTAGGAAATGTTTGATAATTTTACTGTAGAAATGGAACTAAGAGCATTTAATGCAGGTGATCAGGTTTGCTTCTGACTCCTTTCCTTAAAAGGTGACATGTTCGCTGATTCTTTATCCATCAAGCTCAGCGTTCTTCGCTGGACCGCATGCTTTAAAGGGATCCACAACCAGTTAAACCATTTGCATTATAAATGTTTTATTTTTCCTATTGACCTAAAAATTGACATTTGCGATAAGTAAAACAGGGTTCCTACAGCATAAGCACAATTCAAGACTTTTTAATGCCACTTGAATTAAAAATTTAAGACCAAACTCACAAGAAACACAAGAAAAACCTGCTTGCGACAATT
>NW_015151779.1:3635-12611 GCF_000732505.1 Cyprinodon variegatus
TATTTATGATGTTTTAAAAATTAAGACCTTTGAAAGACTGATTTAAGACATTTTAATACCAATTAAGATCTTAGTTTTATTTCGAAGAATTCAATGCCTTTTAAGACTTTTCAAGGACCCCCGGGAACCCTGGTAAAAACTCATATTAACAGTTATAAATAATTTGTTACACCTTTTACGCATGGAGGTCACCATTAGAGAAGCATTAGTAGAAGCCAACGTGGAATCAAGATCAAATTAGAAGATAATAAAAGACTGTTAAAAGTGACAGAAATAGTTTTAAGTCATTTTAACTCATCGTTCAAATATATCCGAAAAAATATTTTGATCCTGATGCTAACTGCTAACAGCCTCAGAAATTGGAGCTCTTTGAAGCATAGCTCTCCATCTTAGCATTGCTAAGCAGCAGCTTCTTCAGCCAACTGTCCCCTCTTCCTCCGTTAGGTCCTCATCTTCATCACCTCCTATGATTTCTACACTGTCATCAATTTCAACGCGCTCCTGTTCAAACTGAAAAGGATTTAAAATTAAGCGTTGTTTCGGCTAGATGGAACAGGCTAACACATTTTACCCAGAAAGCATTACAGTGTAAACAAAATGGTAACATGTGTGACAATATTTTTTTCTTTTAATGTATTAATAATACTAAACAGCTTTTTACTGCATTGTATTTACATAAAAAATGTTTCTCAAATAGTTTGTTAGAAGTAATGGTGGGTCCCTTTAAGGAGAGCAGAGGTCAGGAGACACTGATCAACCAATGAGAGAAGGATTTGGATTAATAAGAGACAGACAATTATTATTACCATTATTATTTTGCTCTAATCATTAATTTGCAAGAGAATATGTTTAACTGCATTAATACGGTCGATACTGAAGACATTATATTTAGAAGCATACTGCAATAAAACTAACAATTCTGCAAAAGGCAGATCTTATATTTCTTTAAAAATAAATCAGGGATATGTCACACATTCATAAAAGGCAGGAGGGACTCTAGACAAGCAAACTGCTGCTTCTCATTACTGCAGGAATTCCAGCATGAAGAGTCAGAGTCCTGTTGATCCTGGCATTGAGCTTTCAGGAGGATGAGCGGGGCTATCGTCTGTCTTCACAGTAAACGAAGAAGGGCAGCGGGGGGATTCATATCCGTTTCTAGTATAAAGCAGGATCAAGACTACAGCCGAGCTCTTCGACCGGCTACTGCCAGTTTGGGTGGGCAGGAAATACGCCCGGATCCTCAAGCTTATGATCCACAGCTGTTTGCCAGGGGAGCTGAAGGCAGAACACACAGCCAAGAGGAAAAAAGAAATGCTCACATATTCAAGTTGTTAGGACCTGAGGCAGCAGGAAAACTGGGAAAAGCTGCCATTGAATGTAAGGAGAAGAAGGGACATGAGGGAAGTACCTGGCACACAGAGATTAAAATGTTGCTGTAAGATACGGTGAATCAGTGAATAACCAGGCAGATTTATGGAAACCAATAAATATTTGCCCAGGTGCAGCTCCGGGGAATAGCCGGCTACAGATATCGGGTTTCTGAAGCTGCAATCCCTGCTGATTTTGGCCGAGAGAAAAGCCGAATCCCTGGGTCCAACGCCAGGGAGCTGCTGTGCTAACAGGTCTCACCATCTCACATTCATGAGCCAACAAAGCCAGGGCGACACCCTGTGACATATGGCCCATGTCTTCATAAAGGGACGGGGCCCGCGGCTCGACCGTAAACAAGACGAACACCTCTCCAACGTCAGGATTTACACGGCCAACGCACGGCCACCTGTCCTACAAACAGATACGGCCCCAGATTTAAGGCCTCCTCCTGGTCGCTGCTTCCGTCCTCTGACTTGATGACACGTATGTGGGACAGAGCTGGTGGGTTACATAAGAAATATCTGGTCTGTTTTCTTTTTCTGCAGATCCAGAGACATGCCTCACTGAGGTCACAGAGCAAAGGAATCACTGTCCTGTCAAGTCAGAAGGAGGATTTGTTTCACTCCTTTAATTCGGCAGAGGGAGAAGAGCCTATGAGTGAGGGGAAGTCAATTTCAAGGTGAATCTGTAGACATGACACAGCAGAGAGTCTAACATCTGCAGCATAACCCAATAATTCATCTCTCACATCAGTATTCAAGGCAGGATCTGGCCTGGAAACAACAAAAAGAACCAAGGACTTGGAGGAACTGAGGACTGCAGTGTGCTGATCATTAGGACGGGTTACTCACAATCAGCTCCAGTTGGTACATCATTCATTTTAGTGTGGGTCACCTCACCCCATCTTAGATTATGGATCCAGAACCAGATCACTGCATTTTTTACCTCCATTCAGATCCTGTTGATGCATCTGGGTTTCTGCTGCATCCTTGAAAGCCAAACTGGTGCATTTTACCAGCTAGTTCCTCAAAAGTTTGTTTTGGAAAAATCACACACAGCTAACAGCACAGCATCACAGGTGTCGGCTCATCGACGATCAGATGAATCTAGGTTTCCTCTAACAAGTTCATCTTAAGTGCGACCCACTGTGCATGCTCCGCTATCCTTACAGAGTTCTCTGTGTGGAAGAAACGCGAGTCGTTCAGCTTTACCAGCTTTAGAGCAAAGTGCTGCTTTACAAAGGAGGACAACACACCTTCTGTAGGTTTTGTCAACTGACTGAAACGGACTGAATTACGTTTAATAAAGAGTCGGGTCCATACATTCTCAGCCCTGCATTTCAGCGGGATGTACCAAGCTGATAAACAGAACATTTTGAGCAGAACATAGATTTACTTCAAAACAGTAGCTGCATAGTGAAACTGTTCTGCACAGCAAAATAACTTCTTTTATGGCAGATGTTTGAGAAAAAAAATCATCTTAGCCTGATAAAAGTCTTTCTTATTTTTACTAGGAGGGCCATGAAGAAGCCTCCCCCACATGTGTGTAAAAAGTGAGTACAGTCAGAACTTTTGACACAATCTCATGAAAATGTAGACAGGTTATTTTGTTTTTCACTGAAATTAAACCTTAGTTTAAGCAACTATAGAACTAGTTTCTAATGTGGGGGTGAATTAATTTGTTTTAGGATTCTAACACCTTGGTTAGCGTCAAAGTCAAGAGTATTTCAAGGACTTCCTAGGCCCAGGCTCTTTTAATTTAAGAGCAATAAGCCCAGCTGCTTTGAATGGATTATAAAAGAAAAAATCATACAAAACAAAAAGTAAAGTAAATGAATCAGAATCTATAAACGAAAGTGGATTGAATGTAATGTCCGTATTTACAACAATAACCTGTATAGCCTGCAATAACATCCCTAACATGTATAGCCTGCATTCACATCGCTAACATGTATAGCCTGCATTCACATCCCTAACATGTATAGCCTGCATTCACATCCCTAACATGTATAGCCTGCATTCACATCGCTGACCTGTATAGCATGCATTCACATCACTGACCTGTATAGCATGCATTCACATCGCTAACCTGTTTAGCCTGCATTCACATCCCTAACCGGTATAGCCCGCATTCACATTCCACATGTATATTCTGCATTCACATCGATAACCGGTATATTCTGCATTTATATCACTAACCTGTATAGCCTGCAATTACATCCCTGACATTTATAGCCTGCATTCACATCCCTCATGTATATTCTGCATTCACATCGCTAACCTGTATAGCCTGCATTCAAATCCCTCATGTACATTCTGCATTCACATCGCTAACCTGTATAGCCTGCATTCACATCCCTCATATATATTCTGCATTCACATCGCTAACCTGTATAGCCTGCATTCACATCCCACATATATATTCTGCATTCACATCACTAACCTGTATAGTTTGCATTCACATCCCTTACATTCACACAACTAACAGTCATCCATTCCATCCATCCATTTTCCGTCATCACTGCTGGGGTTGCGACCCCAACATTTATAGCATTCATATTGCTAGCATTCATAGCATTCACATTTCTAACATTCATAGCATTTAAATCACCAACATGTATATTCTGCATTCATACCACTTACATTCATAGCATTCACATCACTAACATGTATAGTCTGCATTTACATCTGTTATCTTTATAGCCTGGATTCAAATCCACAATTCATGGATATGTCTTATGTTGGTGAGATGAGAGTTCATGAAGCTCTTTAGCAAACGTGTTGTCAGTCTAAATCCGCACTGAAGTCCTCTAAACTCTATGAAACAGTGGACTTGAAAAGAATAATCTAAACACATTAGACCGCCGGTAATTGCACAGGAGTATACATGCAGTGTTGATCGTTTCTGTTCATTCCCCTCACTTTATTGCCTTAGACCATGGCTCCTGTTGTTTTTCTGTCCGGTCGTGGCAGCAGATATGGAATAAAACATCTAATTGTCTGTTCTCTCTCCATTTTGGCAACCAGTATAAAAACAATCTGCTAATTTAAGCTCCTTGTGTAGCCGACTTAGTGCTGGTTTGTATTGGCTACATCTATTTTTATTTTATTTTATTTTTTTGAATGGCCAGAACTTCATCTCCTTGATTTTGCCATTATTGCAATAATACAGAAGAAAAAAAAACTGCTCAGATAACAAAAGAAACTGCTCAGAAAGCCCAACAACCTCTCTAACCTTCTCTTAGTAACCATTTTGGAGGTTTCGTCATGAGGTTTGGTAACAACAAATGTAAAATAAATAACAATAAATAAATCGTTTGAGAGTGTACAAAACAGCTGCTCATGTTTTTACATTTGATTGGGTGAAAAGTTTAAATTTAATATAATAAGTCACAATATTTATTTACAATTGCAACTAAAAAGACAAATAATAGTTTATATTGATGATCTGAAGCCACGGTTTAAAAATGTACATAAAAGCTGTTCTGTTGGGTGCAGCACTGATCCAGTTCATCAAAACTTAACATTTTATTTAATCCCAGTGTGTTGGATGGGTGAGTTAGACTGGGACATTTATTTCTGCAAATCTCGTGATTAAAAAGAAACAGAAACAGCGTAGAGGGAAAGAGAAGCTCCTACCTGGAGTTGCTGCCTGAGCTGAGGCTGCCGCTGAGGGCTGGATGATCTGCCTTCTCTGCAGGCGGCTCTGAGGTGGAGGCCGACGAAGACTGGGAAGATACCGACTCATTGCTGCCCGTTAAGGTTTCATCTGCTGACAGGGTGGAGTAGTCTCCCACTGCTGAAACACAGAACAAAGAATCTCCATGAGATCAACTAATCTGTTGACATTAATCTGTTGTTTGTCTTCAACCTCGAATCCAACTCTGCAGCCAAAGGCTTGTTTGTTGAAGTCAGGTGAGACGGAGCTCAGATGTTAACAGATCCTAGTAGCTGCATGACAGAGCTGAGAAATCCAGCGTTACATTTCAAAACAAAAAAAGGAAAAAATAAGTAAATAAACCAAAGTGGGGAAGAACATTGGTCAGCTTTAGAGCTCCAGAGGTTGTTGCGCTCCTTATTTAGCAAGTTACATGTTTTCTAATGTTAACCATTAGTTTTAACAGAACAGCTGGTCTGTCAACTAACACTGCATCTTACTGCAGTGGATCAGTTCATGTTGATTAACCTTGCTCTCAGCTTTTGGGAAGGTTGGACCAGGAAAGCTGCCAGTTCTGTTAGCTCTACGCCTGCTGAAGACACAGACGTCCATCCCCGTGAACACTGGGACGGAACTCAATGGGAAAGGAAATTATTCTTATTTCTTATTTCAACTGTTGCGTATATTAGCTGCGACATATGAATCAAGATGCTATGACTGAAAAAATTTGATTGACAGATGACTGTTGATATACGATTACCCGAATTTAGGTGCATAAGCTGACGTATAACTAACTGGCCTGCATAAAATAACAAAAAAATAAAAAACACCACAGAAATTTTCTAAATTTTGGGACAATATCGTCTGATAAAGACTACATTTACAAACATGTTTAAGCCAGAACGATTTGACAATTAAATATGACTTCCCTATGAATTAAACAGGACATTGATCCTAAACACAGCAGCAGATCTTTGCTAGTTTGGCCCAGATTGAACAGAATCAAAGGTCCTGTTAAAGTCCAGACCTGACTGACACATTCAGAGAAAACTGGTCGCACTGTTCTGCCTGACTGCTCCTTTCACCGGTATGAAGCGGAGGAAATGTTCCTCGCTGGTTGCTACCCGTTTCTCCTGCTGCTGGCTGAATGAGCCGCGGCCTCTGCAGAGCTCTTCATGACCTCAGAAATGGGAAAAAATGCTTAAGAAAAACTCACCGTTCTGGATGTCAAGGACTTGAGGATTGTAGACGGCTAAAGGCCGATTCTGTCGACTCAGCTTCTTCGACTGCCGTGTGGGAGCAGATAAGACGGGGCCGGCGGGTGACGAAAGGCTTAGATCAGGAGTATCTGTAAAGATCTGAAGGACCAGGTGAGTTAGTCTCTGACCAAACAACTGGCATCAAGCAGAAACATGTCCTCAGCTGAACCCCCCAACTTTAAAAACTCAGCCTCTCTGCTGTGGAAGGAGGAGAAACTATTTGCAGCAATATATATATTTTTTTGCTCTTAGAGAAAGTTGCACAGCATTGACTGGACAAAAAAATATATTTCTGTGAAAAACAAGAGCAGCTCCTCACAGACCATAAATCACATCCTATTCAAAAAGCTGGGTCTGAGTTAAGGGGACTTTTCCCCTCAGAGAAATGAAGGCGCTCTGTGAAAAAAAGCGAGAAATAAAATAAACACGCTTTAGGACTTAAGAAGGGTTGGCCAAGTGGTGCAGCCTGTTTACACTGGACCGTGTTTACATATACACTTTAGATGTGGAGTTGAAAGAGAATAGGGCTACAGAGGAGAGGAAGTCTCAGCAGAGCCTCGGAAAGGATCACAGACGGGGGGTGGGGGGGCAGAGGAGGGGAGAGAAAGTTTGGAGAAGAGAGGCAGAAAGAAAAGAGGGAGAAATCTGATAAGGCTGAGAGTTTGTGCTGCCTGCTCTGCAGATGGAGGTGAATGTAAAGCAGAGTCTAGTGTTGGTATCTGGGGGTATCAACAGTCTGGAGTGGGAAAGTTAACGCCTGCCTGTCTGTCTGTCTGTCTGCTCAGCTTCTCCTCTGCTCCAACATGCTGTACTCTCACAAAATCGCTCCTGCTGCATTCCAACACCACATCTTTTATCTGCAGCTCGGTGTTGGGTCTATGCTGCTGCTGCTTTGCCACATTCATGCATCCCTCAAAGGACATTCAGGCAGCTGAGCTTAGGGTACAAATCTAATTCACAACACGACTCAACACCTTGGTCACATTAATGATGCTGGATGGAGGAAAAGAAAAATCCTCCAAAGCTCTGGGTCTCGTTCTGTTCTGTGCAGGAAGCACCGCTGCTCCAGACAGATTAGAACAATGATCTCTGCACCTTTTCCGATTTCAGGATCCCAAAAAGACACAAACTACCATGAGTAACTTAAATCAGTGGGTTTAATATCCGATTATAAATGAAGCTCTGCAGCTAACAGATGACCAGGTGTCTAAGTCTAGTTTAAGCACTTAGGGCTCCCCCTATTGTCCGGATTGAAAGCGTTAAACTGGCACCTGCTAACTGGGTCAGAACTGTGTACCAGAAATCCTTCATGTCACTATATATATATATATATATATATATATATATATATATATATATATATATATATATATATATATATATATAATATAATATAAAAGGTGTTTAGGAAACAAGATAGGATCCACTTTAGATGAAGACTCTGACCAACTAAAATCCAGATATTTTCATGTTTCTTCGCATCACCAGGAAGAGCTGAACGGGAAACATGTCCCGATAAATAAAAAAATAAGACTTCCAAACATATTTTCTCCTCAGTTGCACCTTAATTTTCCTTTAGCATCCAGTAAATTGTGTCGCTGAAGGTGGTAAACAGCAACATGATGCAGCTTTCTGTTTGTCACCAGATATTTCCTGCATTTTCATTCAGCCTTCAGTAAAAATAACTCCTGGTGCCAACTGGAAACTGGATTCTGAGGAGAATGTTACCCTGCCAGAAAGAATCAACTTCTTACAGCAGGTGGGGGGAGGCGATTATTTGATCCACTTCCATTCTAACATTTCCATAAGAAATGCAGCAGGAGGTGAAGAGAATTAGCATTTGCCTAAACTTTCTTTATATGAATAACATTTTTAATAGAGATTGGCGGATAAAATGTTTTTAATTCGGAAGTTATTGTTGGTTTTTCATCCTCAATTAACAAGATAAAAAGAGAATGAGATTAAAAAAAAATGGGATACTTGGAAAAAAAATTACACAAGTTTTAGTTTAAACAAAAAAAAAAAAAAGAAGTATTAACAGATTAAACAAAGCATTAACAATGGATAGTAGATGGAGGGAAGGAGTAGCATCATATGAGCTACCATTGATCTCAAGACATGGCTGCTAAATGCTACGATGAAACGGTGAAGGCATATCAGCATGGGCCGATATTTGATTTTTAATGTTTCTTTTAGATGTTCTTAAATCATCAAATCTTTCCAAATAAAAGTGTGGTGAAAAAAGAGGAGATAAAGAACAAGATTATATTTTACTGACACAGCTCCCTGAGGATTGTGTGCAATTTTTTAAAAAGAGGCTCGAAAGGGGGTCACATGTAATGTGGTCCTTGAGGGCGGCCTCCGGTGGCCCCTGGTTTAACCTCTCGGACGGACGGATGGATGGATGATGTAAACCAAAGGTTTAAACAGCACCGTGTGACTTTTAGCCATAAGGGGCGTTGGACCTGTAACTTCCAGCTAAATGAACCAGCCAGTGTTCTGGTTCTGTTAGCCGACCACTTTGGACCAGAAGCAGAGATGGGAAGTAACAAAGTACAAATACTTCGTTACTGTACTCAAGTAGATTTTTCTGATATTTTTACTTTACTACTTATTTTTATGGCGACTTTTTACTTCTACTCCTTACATTTTTACACAAATATCTGTACTTTCTACTCCTTACATTTTA
>NW_015151779.1:13874-14106 GCF_000732505.1 Cyprinodon variegatus
ATTTTGACTGTTATGCTTGTTGCTGCATAGCATAAAGACTTTCCATTATTGTGCAACACTTTATTTGAAATTTACTAAAAAGCAAAAAACACAAAAATTACATGTATATAAGTTCAGGCGTCTAGTTAAAAATTAAGCAAATATTTGAGTTGAAAGTTACACAGGGCGTACACTGTGCGATTTTCGGGGCGATTTTCCAATCGTACGAGAATTTTTCGATTGGGCCGACTTT
>NW_015151779.1:16002-44697 GCF_000732505.1 Cyprinodon variegatus
AATCCTTGTTTGCGGCCTGAGCGATTTGCCCACGACAGTCGGGAGAAAATCAAACATGTTTGACTTTTTCCCGACCTCATGATTCCTGATCGGGAGGTGGTCGTGAGAGGCTGATTGTCGCTCGCAATCACCAGTACAGTACACGACTCACAATCAGACTGAAAGTCGGCCCAATCGAAAAATTCTCGTACGATTCGAAAATCGCCCCGAAAATCGCACAGTGTATGCCCAGCTTTAAGTATCGTCCCATAAAAGAAGTTAAAGCCTGAGGTGTTGTAGACGCTCAGCTGGTTACCTTCTCATGGTGCTCGATGAGGATTTCCACAACAATGTTTTGGAACTTGAGATCCATGATGGCAGCGACTGTGTCCTCCTGCGGCCTCATGAGCGTGGGCCCAAACACAACGCCCAGGTTGGCGACGGTCATCAGGTTCTGTTTGCTGTGCATCGCCACACTGAGGGACGAGAGCGACACAAATCAGCATTAAGGGGCAGAACGGTGTAGGAACAGCATTTCTGTGTAGATTCTGAGGAATCAGAACTTTCTGAAAGGAACTAAAAGCAACATAATTTGATAAAAATAAAAAAGCCATATTCACCAGAATATGTATTTAACCTAACTTTGGGCCGAGTTTGATCTTACAGGTGAAGGGATTTTAAGTGAACTAAAAGCAAATTTTATGGAGCATAAATAAAAAGTGGATTCCTTCAGTGTGCATGTTTAATCCACCCTCCAGTCCTTTAACGCCTCCGTCAGCAGATTTTAGCTCTTTCTTCTTCTGAAAAGAGCTCATATTTGGTTGGTCTGGATGAAAACAATCTGAACGCACATAACACTAACTCTGACCTTTTGGATATTCTGAATATCCCCACAAAAGCTTCCCCCGCAGCATAATGCTGCCACTGCCATGTGTGACTGTGGGGAGGGGGTGCTGAGGGTTAGTTTTCTCAGCTGAACAATGCAGCTTCATCCCCTACCTGCAGCCTGCAGAGGGAGCTCTTTGTTCTTGCTACTCTTTCTGAAAGGTCAGAGTGCAACTATCCACTCCTTTCTGCTGACCTGTTGCACAAAAATCCCATTAAGATACATGGAAGTTCGTCGTTCTAAAATAAGACTGAAATTCCTGGTCTGGGCCCTTAACCCACCTGGTTATATTATTAATCTCCAGTGAAAAAGTTCAAAAAAGTAAAAAGCAAAGACTATTAAGTCCAATTTTTAAAGTTGCAGACCAGGACTACAAACAAATTTAATTTCTCTTGATGGTTTAAAAGGTTTTAAAGGAAAGGGTTAATTGCTCATGTGTACAAAATATTTTACATCCAAAACAGTCTGCCTTAGACCTAAATATTTGACAGAAATTGCTTTCAGTTAGCAAACAATCAATGGAGTCAAGGACACCGTGTGTAAAAATTAATGGAGAAATTTAAAATGAAGATCAAACCACGCTGCATCCCAGGCCCCATTTTATTCCATCTTTATACAAATGATCTCCAAACCATCTGGACCAATATGGTGTTCCAGCTCTACGCTGATGACAACCATATTTATGGGTTTGTAAAAACTCCAGAGAAGGCTCCAGACAAACTAGTGAGGTAAATACAGAGGTAAATGGAGTAGGGTTGTCACGATACTAAACTTTTCAACTCGATACCGATACTAAGGAAAATATTCGATACTCGATACCATTTTCGATACCACAAGGATAAAATTTCAACAGAAATATTTTGATAATTAAAATACAATAAATAAATAAATACAATAAACAATAAGAACAATATTTTGAGGTTGTTTGCTGTGCACAGTATTTAGCAAGCTTGATAAAAAACTTACAAAATTAAAATTAAGTTTTCCTTACTTGGCTACGCTTTGCACACATAACAATGACACTAGCCAAACCGGTTAAGAAACAAAAATAATTCTCAGCAGCTGCAACTGTTACAAAAAAAGTCTGAAACTGAAAAGTGCAGAAAATGATTCAATCACAGTGTTCTGAAAGTGCATTTTCCTCTATTCTGCACTTTAGATGAATGACTGTTTAGGTGCGACTGGTACTCGATACTTTTGAAAATGAGTATTGTATCCGGATACAACGTTTCAGTATCGATACTTTTTTGAGTATCGATACTTTTGACAACCCTAAAATGGAGTGACTTTTCTGTCATAGATTTGAAATACCCCAGCTCAAAGAGATTTGGCATTAAAATAAAAAAATAAAAAAACAGCTTAAAAAGAGTTTGTGAAAATCTATTTAAATTGTTTTATTGTTCTTATTCTTTTGTCCATTTTTATTTAAACATCTTTTTATTTATTGCAGCTCAAGTCTGCAATTTAGCAATTAGCTATATGGCATCTGTCATTGGAACAATGCTTTTAGTTTTGTCCCTTCAAAACAAAGATGAAGAAATAATTATAATTTAACTTTATTGATCTCACATTGGAGAAATGTACCTGTGCATTTAACCCATCCCCTCGGGGAGCAGTGGGCTGCCATCGTGGGGCCCCCAGGGAGCAGTGTGGGGTTAAGGGTCTTGCTCAGAGACTCGGAGTGGCAGTCTGTAGGAATGGGGCTCAAACTCAGAACATCAACATTTCAAGCTCTATGCTTTAACCACTAGGCCTCCACTCCGCTTACTGCGCCTAAATGTTCAATGAGGTGTGAATACTTTTGGGAGGAACGACATGGTTGGAGAATTTTAAAGATGAATATGTCGGAAGGCTTCTCGTTTAAAAGTAGGGCGGCTCGGTGGTCAATCGAGAGGAGGAAAACCTTAACTTCTAGTTATCTGGACATGTGAGGAGATTTCACACTCACAACAAGATGATAGGTGTCGCAGCTGCAGAGAGACAGTTTAAATAGCTTCAAAGGGTCTCTTTGAAGACTAGAACATTGGTGACAACTCACATTTATAATATCTCTGCAACCATTTCAGATAGGAGTGTGAAATTCTGGCTTTGCTTCCTTCCCCTGCAGGACACGCACACACGCCAACTTCAGAAAAAAAAATAAAAAAATTCAAGTCTCCAGTCTGGAGAATTTCACGCTGGATAATCCAAATTCAGTTTCAATAGAGCTGCCTTTTTTTTTTTAAGCAGAGCCTGATTCTGCAGTGGGTTTTCTCTGAAATAAGATTCCCCAGACTTCCACTGCCTCGGGGAAGAGGGATTATTTACTTATCTTCAATTTGCTCATATTTAGTTTATATAAAGCTTGCTGAGGTAAAACCTTGTAATGTTGTTTAACATTATTTCCTAAATCTTTCCTTTTGTCCAAATGCTAAATAACTGATGCTTATTCGAGGTCTGTCCAGAAAAAGCTTCAATTTTTCAAACAGGTACAATAAACTGGTTTAATTCTCCTCCTGCATGGAAAATGCTCAAGAAAAGGCAAAAAAAAAAAGTCTAATTTGTTAGCAAGCAAAGAGTAGACAAGGAAGAGATGGAGTGACAGCAGGGAAGGGGGAGTGAAGAGAGTGGGAGTGAGGGAGATGGAGAGAAAAAGCATGTGGAGTGAGAACGAGGAGACAGACATGAAGAGCAGAGAGAGGGAAAGCGAGAGAGAGGAGGCGGAGATTGGCTGAACTCTGACCACTCACTTGGCCAGATGCTTCATGAGCAGCCCGAGGACAAGTCGATTCTTCTCCGGTAGTTTGTGGACCAGGCAGTGGACGGCTTGGATGCGAGACTCGGGACTGCCGCCCTCTATTCAAACACAGAAAACAAAAACGGCTCAGATCAAATGTTCAGCTTCAAATGGGCGATTCGATGAAGCGCTGAAGATCAGAGCAGCGCCAACAGATTTCACCGGAAAGTCAAAGCAAACGAATCACAACATAAACTTTTATCACTTAGATAAAAACAAGAAATCCCCAAATATGGATCCTAACGAATGTGGACACCTTGGATTGAAGCAAACTTTTCAGGCCCCATATCAGGTGGCATAAGCCGCCTCGCTGCACAAGTCTACAGATTACAAGAAGACGGCTTCCTGTTTGAGCAGAGAGGTGTGATGAGTTGAACTTGTCTGAATTTGGCAGCAGAGTCCACGTTGCTGGCAGGGGAGACTGCTCCACGCTGCTGTCGCTATCATGTAAAAAAAAAAAAAGGTTGCGGAGGAAAAAAAAAAATAAAAATCCCTTCCAGATCATGTCTTAAACATTTCCTCACACGCGAGCATCTGAGCGCCCACGCAGCAGCACACACAGACACGCTAAATATCATTACTATGGGAACCACCAGGATTTAAACATGAGGAGAAAGCTTCTTATGGATGCTGTCACCCGTCAAAAAGATAAATACTAAATTCTTTGCTAATCCGGTTTTACCAACCCCCCATCGTTATAAGGGCATTGCGAGCTCCTGATAAAAACATCAACCTGATCCAATTACAGCACTTGTTGCAGTAAGACTCAAGTTTGGCTCGCTTTAAAGCAGATTTATGCAAAAGGTAGGTGGTGGGCGGGACAGAAAAGCACCTTTTCTACAACAGGGAAAAATCTTTCATCTAAAACCTCTATAAGCCTGTTATCAAGAATTAGTCAACTTATGTTTTAAAGTGAAAATGAATAAGAAACAGAGCGATGCATCGTCTGGTAGATATTACTGTTGTCTGCAGATACTTGCACCCGTTCATAGATCAGTACATTCACATAAGGTGCAAGCATTGCCGCTCAATCCATCTGCTATTCATTGTTAATGTCGTTTTGATTTAATTTTGTAATATTTGTTTTCACCCCAAATCAGTTTATTAGAAAATGCCCAAACTGTTGCCATTAGAGGTAAAACGACACATCGGCCAGATGGTAGTTTTGGCTTATGTTTACATTTTTTCCATGTTTCAGAACCGGTCGATACATGCATCCATTTGCTGTCTCATCAGTAGGTTCTGCAAGCTCTCTAAAACTTTTTGAACTAAAACCCCTTTTTTTAAAGTTTTATTTCTGAAATTTTAATTTAAAAATCTTGTTTTTTTTTTTCTCCACATTTCCACTTAAAAAAACATGTTACTATAATCACACATGTTACTATACATAATAATGAAAAGAAAATGCTAATATTGGCAAAAATTATCAGCTGGTTGATGCATCGGTTTATCTTCAACTTCTGGTTTATTCTATTCCACATTCACCAGCGACACTAAGCGACACATCAAGCTCAAGCGTCCGACTTCCTTGGGAAATATCTGCTACAGAATCAGTAACAGTAGTAGTAGCAGTGGCAGCTGCAGTACACGCAGTAGTAACTAGGGGTGTGGGAAATAATCGTTTTGGCGATATATCGTGATATTCGGCTGACCAATATAATATCGATCTTTCACTTCTTAGTATCGATTAAAAAAAAAAATGGTTACATTAAAACATTGATGGGAAAATGGGCTACCTCTGCACCACCACTCTGGCAGAAAGCGCTGTGCAGCCCTTTAACTGTGCGTGCAGCACCAAATCTGTATTTGAGGCAGTCACAGTGGAAGAAAACCCCAAACAACATGGATAATAATACCTAATCAATATTTTCTGATGAAAATATACAGCACTTGCTGTTTTATCTCATCATTTGATTTTGATAGCTGGGGAAAATATGGCAATATATAGTGATACTGCAATATTGTGATAATATTGTATAAGTATCGCGACATGTATCGAATCACAACACTCATGCCAATACTCACCTCTAGTAGTAACAGTAGCAGTAGCAGTCGTAGCAGTAAATAGTAGTAGTAGCAGTTGATGCAGTAGTAACAGTAGTAACAGTAGTAACAGTAACAGTAGTACTCCTAGCAGTAGGAGTAGTTACCACCAGCAGTTGTAGCAGTAGCAGTCGTATTAGAAGCAGCAGTAGTATTAGCAGTAGCAGCAGCACTAGTAGTATTAGCAGTAGTAAACACTAGCAGTAGTAGCAGTAACGGTAGTAGCAGAAGTTGTAGTAGTAATAATAGTAGCAACAGCAGCAGCACTAGTAGTAACACTAGCAGTATTAGCGGTAATGGCATTAGCAGTAGTAGCAGCCCTAGTAGCAGCAGAAGTAGCAGTAATGGTAGAAGTAGCAGCAACAGTAATAGTTCCAGTCTAATATATCTTTCTTTTAACTGTCCTCTAGTTTAACACTAGTAGTAACACTAGCAGTATTAGCGGTAATGGCTGTAGCAGCAGTAGAAGCAGGCAGCTGTAATTTTCTTGTATTTGTCCTCTAGTTGAAATCCTAAAGCATTTATTCACCACTAAAGATGGAGAATCAATGATCCTATTTTTGTGATTTGACATCTTGGCCATCTGCAGTTCTCATCCTAACCACTGGACTGAGGACACTTACTTGCAGGGCTGATGAACTCCTTATACAGTCCATAGGTCATCAATGGCTCCGGTAGGCTCCTTCAACAAGGTGGCAGGGCAACAAGGGAGAAGAGAAGAAGAAATGAGCACAGGAATAGCTGGCACATTGTTTTTTTTATCTGTCTGCACACAGCAATGAATGTGACCAGCCCAGGATTAAGGAACAAGCTGCGTGAGCAGATATGACAGAGTTCATCTGACGGTAAGTTCATAATTTAGCTGGACCAGCGGCAGAAATACGGGGAGAATTTTGTTCCAAAAAAAGCAAGCCGTTTTCTCTGATTGATTTTTTAACATTTTTTTTTCCATATTTACTTTTCATGTTATGCTTTTCAAATCTTAGTTTTTCCAGATAGAGTTTTGAAAATTGCATTACTCCAAATTGCATTTTCCAGATCCCATTCTTATATCTATAATGGCCTTTTTGTTTTTTTCTTTTAAATTTCCATTTACCAAATTCGTTCTTTGCAACAAAATTAAATAAATTTGACTCCATGCAGACAGTTTTTGCTGAGAGAAAATGGACCTAAAGCAACACAGTGGTGTAAAAATGTGTTATAGATGTTGGAGCTTCGCCTGTTTTTTAGTGTAGACCTGTTTCTCTGACTGTGTCTAACTGTGTGTGCTCTCTTTCATCCTCTGACATGGGAGCTGGCTCGGAGCTCATCTGCCTGGCTGTGTGATTTGAACAGTTGCCTTTAGTATCTCTGCTTCTTTTTGCTATCTCTGCTTCTGTCTCCTTTTAACCCAGGGCGGTCTCAGCAGATGGCCGCTCACACCGAGCCTGAATCTGCTGGATATTTCTTCCTGTTAAAAGGGAGTTTTTCCTCTACACTGTCACTACAAGTATGCTTGGTGTGAGGGATTGCCTTGGAGTCGATGAGTCGATGCAATCAAGTGATTTTCCTTAGATAGAAAACCTCTCACAGCCTTGAGAAGATGTGTGTTGTGAATTGGTGCTATATAAATAAACTGAGTTCAATTAATTTAAAATTAAATCACAGAATTCATTTCCATAAATCTATTAAATGTTACAGGTATTGATATTAGTAGTAATATTAGTAGCACTTGTTTATTTTATTTTTAAGTAAAAATGTTCAGATTGAGAAATTTAGTTTTAGTGAAACTTTTAAATACTACTGTACCTTTAAATAAACCATTGAAACAATGCCGTTTATAAACGTTGAGTTTTATCAACCAGGATTGAACCTTCTAAGCTTTTCGACGTAACTGAGGAACAGGGTTTTAGAGCAGGAGCTACAAAAAGAAATAAAAAACTGAACTCACTTCTCTTTTCTAGCCTCCGAACACAGATTATCTTCCACCAATAAAAGCATTTCCTGTTTATTATTTCCTTCCTTATGTAGCTGAGGTTAAAGTATCTTGAATCTGCTTTATGAAGCATTAATGCTGTGCTTAAAGCTGCAGGAATGTGTGGGAGTTATGGGGTGGACGTAAAAAGGTAAATATACAACAGAAGATGCAACAAATTCAGGTTAGAAGTCAGATCCAAAGGTCTCCCTTTTCATGTAATAAAGTGCATAAAGTATTTAGAGTGCACTAAACATCCCTGCAGAGATTTTACAAGGTCTGGTAGATTTCACCCTGAAGTCCAAATAAAGTCACCATTTGCAGTTAACATCACCCTGTGGCTGGAAACCCAACGTGATCTTTGAAACCCAGAGAACATGGAGACGCTTTGATACAACCAGCGTCCATTTTTTACATACATCATAAATTTTCCTAAAGATTTCTGGTTTTGATAAGAACCCCAAGACCTAAAATATGCAGTATAACCATGAAGAAAGCCAAAGTCGATCTGATGGAGGAATCACATGATTGTAGATCTACACTATGTTAGCGTGGTTTCCTACCTTCCATCTTTGCTAACATACAGGCTGCTTTCCTCAAATTAGTATCTGACAGATCCGCCCGTGAAATGGTGCTTCAGCTTTTCCTCTCTACATCCCCGATGCCGCTGCACATGTAATCAGATTACTGATCAGATCTAAATCTGCCATTGGGCATCCAAACTGAGCCCAGGCTAAAATCCTCAATCTGAGAACATTACGGTACATCAATCACATGCAGACGCTCGATCTGCACCAATGAAGATATACTCGCCTCGACATTTTAACTGCTTAAAGTAACTCCCAACACTGGCCTCCTTAAAATGAAAAGGACATCAAAGCCTCCTAATAACAGGTTAATTAATACCAAGCAACGCTGAGCTTTGATGTTTCAGATAAACTGTACGACAGTGAAAGGTTAAATAATTATCCTCCCTTGAAGTTGTACTTAATATAAAATAATAGATGTTGTTTTGGACTATAAAAGTTTACCTGCCTGGTAGCATTTTTATAAGCAAACATTTCCCAAACATTTTGATTTTCTAACTTTTGCTCCTCATATGAAAAGTGCCCCTCCATATGTCGGACCTGCACATTTATGCAGTATAAAATGCAGTATGATCACTGATGAACACAAACAGGAAAATGTTCAACATCCATCTATCAATTAGAATCTATTTACTACAGAATATGTATACTTTGTAAGTTTGAGTACTTTCACAGTACTTTCTGCTGCAGGAGCAAAGCTCAACAAACCTCCACCTGATTAATTTTAGGATGGAAAAGGCATTTGATTAATCTTAACAATAACTAGTAAAAGCAGAAGGAACTGAAGCTAAAACAAAAACTGAGAAAATTTTAGGCTGAGGAAGAATTTAAAGTAGAGCAAAGACATGTAAGATTTGAGGCTGTAATCAGAGACACAGAGAGGACTAGATCGTTAACGGAAACCAATTCCTGTTAGAATTCAATTCAGCTAAAGAGTTTCACTGGGATCAGCAATCAGTTATTTCAG
Organism: Cyprinodon variegatus; assembly: GCF_000732505.1. Lineage (NCBI taxonomy): Eukaryota > Metazoa > Chordata > Actinopteri > Cyprinodontiformes > Cyprinodontidae > Cyprinodon > Cyprinodon variegatus. Next base: position 25,195 of record NW_015151779.1, read on the forward strand.
TAATCATCTATTTATTAGGGTTTTGATTAATTAATTGAAATTAATTAAAGATTAATAACAAAAAAAGGAATTTTTAGGGAATTGCCATTTCTACATAAATGGTGAAAAATGTGAAAACTGTTTTGCACATTTTAAATGAGTTATAAATGGCAAAACATGTAAAAAAAATATATGTACATAAACCTTTTTTCTATCCGTCTATAAGTGTCTATTTACACTTATATATCTATATTAAGGCAGGGTGATTTATAGATTAACTGATTTTGTAGTTTATATAGATAAAATTTTTTGAAAAATCTAAATTTAACCCCCAAACTTTGGCCTCCTTAGGCTTCCATAGCTCAGGGTGACATCAGTTCATCGCTTTTTGATCATAGATATTTATTTATAACTAATATATTGTGTGATACCACCAGCTAGAAACATTCTGAGTTACATTTTAATCACTTGTTAAAGATAAAGGACGCTTCCCGAAGCGGATGACTGATATATGGTATCATTTTGAAAGGTCATTTATGTCCTTTTATACCATGACACTGATGAGAAATGGGGATAAAAAAAAGAGAAAAAATTGGATTTGGTTGAAAGTAGAAAAAAAAAAACGATTTAGATTTGTAGCTATATCAGCCATGTGTTTTTTTGATTAATTTGTTTTTAATTCATCTTACATTTTGTATTCATGATAATTTTGATAATTTTTAATCAATTTATTTAATGTATCTTTTGTTATTTTTATTCTGAAATGGAAAAGGTTTATATTTTTTGTCTTTTTATCACAACAGTGAGGAGGTTATTCTTTCATCAAATGGCAGATTTTGGTCCGTCTCCTGTTACTCAGAACAAATTAGTAGCTGGTTATTTCAATGATTAATCAAAATGATTCATTTGATGAATCATTTGAGCACTTATTCAGAATAAGCTCCCCTGCATGAGTGCAGTGGTTTAAAGTCGGCGTGTTTCAGTCTCACCTCAGGTAGAGCTTCAGCGCACTGGTTATCGTCTTGACGTCCCAGTCTTCACTGGCTGAGAGATCCACTTCGTTACTCTTCTCATCTAAACAAAACATTCAGCAAATCTTTACTTTAGCCTCACTTATCCGAGGAGCAGAGAAACTATTCTGTTCATACGATACACAGAGGGCTAGCTGGCCTATTTAATGGCCAGAGCAGAGCTTCCAAACATGTAATATAAATATGAACACGTAATTAGTCATCTGAGGATAAAAGCATTGTTAGCGGCTCGGGGGACCGACGGTTTTCCCAGCAGATGAGGGGAGAAGCTGCAGCTTTGTAGAGAGCAGCTAGTTCTACACTCATTATAAGTTTAATTAATCCCTTTCTGCTTGTCTGAATCCACGGGGACTTCAGAGGTGTGCAGTGCTGGAGTTTCAGGGAGCTGCAGTCATACCTCAAGAAAACTCATGAATTAGTGAAGATGTGGAAACGCAGTGAGTCAGAAGGAAGCTTTGAGTGGGAAACAAAGCAGGTCTGGTCAGCGGAGGAGCTGAAGGAGACTTCCTGAGCTGGACTGAGGTAAATAACCAGACAGTTGCAGGATCAGTCCCATCCCAAATGTAAAACCAAACAAGAAATAAAGGTCTACAACAGTTTACAGAAACACAAAATGTTAACTAATGAGTTCCAGAAGGAAGTCCAACTACTTGTACTTAAAGAAGCGCAGCAGGCTGATAGAGATGGCAGCTCTGTTCAGACTGTTAAAGAACAAATGTCTTCAGTCTGAAAGACGGGCTGATTAGCAAGATCCTCTCTCCCTACAGCTACCAACACCTAAAACAACTGGTAAAAAACCCCAAAAAGAAACAGTTATTACTGTGTCTAGTTTCCCTTTGGAATCAACAAGCCATTTTGGAAACCGATTAACTTTGAGTTACTTTTGATTTGCTAAAGGAAGAGTAGATTAACTGTAATCTGCTACAGAGTTCTGATGGATGCCCAATCAGGCAGTGGGTTTTAAAGATCACTGCTCACTAACGAGGCTACTGCTGAACCATCCCAGCTCTCCATCAACATCTTTTCTGTACCTGAACTTTAGAAAAATTCTGTCGTCGTTCCAGTTCCCAGAAAACTCCGTCCCTCAGTGAACAGCAGCTCTCTGCTCAGATTAATGAGCGACGGAGGCAGAAAGGATGAGTCTGAATTTACACCAAATGCAAAACTTTAAAAAACAGCTCTGCTACTGTAAGCCTTCCTGTGTTTACTCTGTAGGTTTCAGTCCAATCAGACCTGATCATCGTTTACCCAGCATGCACTGGGGAGGTGAAAAAATGCAGACCTTCAGGGGTTAAAATAATCTAACAAAGGATATATAATCTTTGATATACTGTAATTTTCGGACTATAAGCCGCGACTTTTTCCCCATTTTTCGACCTTGCAGCTTATATAACAATGCTGCTTATCTATGGACTTTTACAGCTAACGGCCACTAGGGTAATACCTAAATCTATGGATTTTACCATCCACCATGTTGACGTCACATTTGCTTCAACACACAAGTACGGTAGCCGCACGCGGGAATGCGGAGGTCCTCTGGAAGCAGACTTCTACCGCGAGTGGTACGAGACAGAACGACAGTGAGAAAGACGGACATTGCGAGTGCAAGACAGTTTGTGTGTAAACATAAAAAACCTGCGGCTTATAGTCCGGTGCGGCTTATAGTCCAAAAATTACCGTAGTTGCATATCAAAATTTTTTAATTAATAGAAAAATTACATAACATTTAGGTCAACATATTTCACTACTCACGATTCCTTTAAGGTTATATTTTTATGTAGATTTAAAATAGAAAATGGGCTGTATTTATATAGTGCTTTTTCAAGTCTTAGGACTTGACCAAAGCACTTTACACTACATTGAGTAATTCATCCATTCACGCACACACTCGCACACTGAAATTTAAGGCTTTTTAAAACCTGTTTGGTGTTTACACTCTATGCCGATGACTGTCAGCTCTACAAGCTGTTACACACTGATTCCAACAGGACAGCGGCTGTTGGCGGTGAATGGGTGCGGCGCTCAGCAGCTCTGGATCGAAGCACCTTCTGGATGTGATGGAAAAACAGACTCATCATGGATCTGGAGCAGATTAAACCCGCAGGGACCTTCCTATCATGCCACTGTACACACAGTCTATCAGGTGGGTTTTCTGACATCTTGAATCTCCATGATTAATGCAGATCTGAAATGAAAAGGCTCCAACAACCCGGTCCGGATAAGGATAACAGAAAAGTGCTCAATACGTGCAGTTCTATTAGACCATTGACACCTGAATCAGATTATTCTACGCTGATGCCGGGAGCCTTATAACTGGTCGTCATGTGGGAGACTTTTACTCTTAACTAAAGAAGGTGAGGTTCTGCTGCCTTTATAGGCTGATGCTGTAAAAGGTTTCCATCCAGTTTCTGTGCAGCACAGCTCACCCTGACTCGTTCCCTCCCACCATACTACTGCCTGTCCATCCAAAGCGGCCGCTTACCTTCCTGTTTTCTAATGAACAGTGAGACACATTTATGACTAAGATGAAACGGGATGGTGGAAGAAGCTCAGGTCATTGTTTGGGGTCTAAAGCTTCCTTCACACACTCAGAAGGAGCTGCTTGGTGTAAACTGTGTTTATTTACCGACTCTGGAAAAGATGGACACAATTATAGAATAATTTCCCCTCTCCAACAACAATCTATGCAGCACTGGAAAACCAAGACTGGGGCTCAAAACTTTGGGAACTTTTACAGTCTGATTATCGTCAAAGTTTCTGCAGCAAAGTGTTAATGGTGTCTACAGCATGAATCGGCAGGTTGGCAGACTGGAGGGTTTGAGAGACGAAGCTGAGACAGTCTGGCGGCTGCCTGAGTTCGTTGTCATTCCGAACACAGAGCTGAAAGCGAGCTGGTGTCTGCTGGAGACAGCAGGATACCACAGCGCCGACAGAGAGCTACAGAAAGGACAGAGGACAAGGTAAGAGGTTGGTTGAAAGGGAATACAGACAAGTGAGAGGCATAAAGGTGATTGAGAAAGGCAGCTGACAGAATGAGCCTGTCATGAGGGCAGGAGAGGCTGGCTTAGTGGGGTGTTGATGGGCAGAACCCAAACAGGCTGAGGAATATCAATAAGTGAGCCGAACAGGGTCTGGGTGACCGGGAGGGACTCTGCTACTAGTTGCTTTAAAGACGAGTGTTTAAGATTAGCTCATGTTTTTATAAAAGCCTCCAACAAACAACAATCAGCAGGAAAACTTCAGCTTTTATTCAAAAGAAAAAGAAAACCATCTGCAGACTAAAGAGATGAAACATGATGTCACTCACCGATCATCAATGACAGAAGCTTCTGGACCTTGGAGCTTACTCCCCCAACTCTGTACAGACCTTGGTCATTAATGCCTAATGAATAACAGGGAAAGACTAATCAGAACATAAAGAGAAATTATTTAAATAAACAAAATTTTTGTCATTAGACTAAATAAACAAAACTGCTCTAAAATATATAAAAAAAGAGAAAAAGCAAACTATGTGACTAAAATGTTTTACATAATTTGAACATCCAAGCTGCTTGCTGCACCTGTTCACATAACGCTTGCTTATAGCTGGAGAAAGTCTGCCCCCTTGTGTACAAATAGACCCATTACACCCACCAAAAACCTGGCTGCCAATAATTACAAACCCCGAACTGGCTCGGCTCTATGAAGGTAGATTTGTTTCTTTATTATTCAATCAAAAAAAAGGTTGCTTCAATCAAAAAATATATTTTTAATTAAGAAAATCTTCACTTCAATGTAAAAAAAACTTTTCAATCAAAGAAAAAAAGTCTTTAAATGCAAAAATATATTTGAGACTAAAAAAAAATACATTTGAACACTGCTTTTCTTTGATTGAAAAGGTTTTATTTGATAGAAATCAAAATCAATCAAAAAAGAAGTTGCTTCAAACAAACAAACAGAATCAAGAAAAAAAAGTAACTGTTATTTAAATAAATAAGTAAATGTTTGTTTATAAACGGCACTTTAGGCTATAGACAAAATGAAATGCATTGAAAAATATGAACCAAACTATATAGAAAGAAAACATATGGAAATAAATGAAAATGTTCTTATTTGACAGATAAATAAGTGGATTCTACATGATCCATCTGCTTTATAGCACTGCTGATCTACCAACTGACCTGTTGTTTAAAGCCAAGTGGATCATATTTGATATGCGAGTTTCTGATACCTCTGCATCATCAGTTTGATATATTTGTTCTTAAAAACCGCGTACTTAAAGAATCAGACACTTGTAGTGAACGGAAAACGTAAAGGATGATACAGAAATGCCTAACGTATCAAAATTCATGCAAATAAATGATCTAATTTAACTTATAGGAAATGTTTTTTTTATTTAATTTGTCAAAAAGTTCAATGACATTGACATCTTTATATTTTTTTTTTTCAAAAATTACATTTTCTATCAAGTATTTCATGGTCCAGGCTTTAAAGGGTTAACTATATTAACCTGCTGATTGACACAGGGCAGGTTAACCGATCAGATATTTGGGTCTAGCTGAAGTTTTTATGATTTCCTGAAGGATTGTTGGAAGACAGAATCAGGAATACTGTAATTTTTGGACTATAAGCCACGACATTTCCCCCATTTTTCGACCTTGCGGCTTATCTATGGACGTTTACAGCTAACGGCCACTAGGGTAATACCTAAATCTATGGATTTTACCATCCACCATGTTGACGTCACATTTGCTTCAACACACAAGAAGCCGCGCGCGCGGGAATGCGGAGGTCCTCCGGAAGCAGACTTCTACTTCTACTGTACGAGACAGAACAACAGCGAGAAAGACGGACATTGCAAGCGCAAGACATTTTGTGTGACACCCTAATTGGAAAACAAACGTACCGATAGAAATAATAAATAGGTTCCCCAAACAGTTGCCTCTTTCCCGACAATCCTCTCTGTGCACGAACCATATGGTAATTAAAAATAAAAAACCTGAAGCTTAGAGTCCGGTGCAAATCAAGCAATTTAGCTTCTGCAGCTTATATTCAGGTGCGGCTTATAGTCTAAAAATTACGGTATTTATTTACTCAGTACTTAAGTGTTACTGACATTTCCTAGAATATTTCTAATGTTTATTCAGTTATAATAATCATAGTTCAATTTAACATGTGAATAAATGATCTAATTAATCATTTGTTGGATTGATGACGGATGCAGATTTTCTAGGCTAAAGTTATCCAGATGAAACCTGTTCTATTATGATTTCAAGATGTTTGACACTCACCTCTGGTCTCAATAGCAATGATTGAATTCTTCACAAAAGTTAAACCCATTTCATCCAACTGGGCATCGACTACATGTGGAGAAAACAGGAGATTAAAAAGATCATTTTGCTCCATGTTACAGACTTCAGAGCTGCTGAGAACTTACTTCCTCTTTCTTTAGACAGAGTCACTCCAAGATAACCAGTCTGGAAAAAAGTTATAAAAAAAATGTTATAAACTAAACTGGTTATGCAGGTTCATCTTAATAGTTAATGACTTAAAGAAATGCATAGATCAGATGCAGTTTCTGCTCTCCTCTGTTAATTTAGATGATTATGATTGAAATCTAATCAATATTCATTATCTCTAAATGTTGCCAATATTTGTAAAAGCAACAAAAACAGCTCAGGGGAGTGGCAGCCTAGTGGTTTCCTGAGTGGGTAGCATCCAGAATTTACTCGAAACGAAGTCATTTAGAATGTTTTTAGAGCATAAACAGTAGTGTATAGGATTTCCTGAAAGCGCGCGCCTACGAGTTCACGAGTCTACGGAAACCGCGGCAGACCAAACCAGATGAAAGTGCGCATTCAGCGCCTGTTCTGCCAATAATGCAAGCGTAGAAGAAGAAATGTGCTGTTTACCTGTGCAAAGAAAGAAACAACGAAAGAAAAATGTCTGAGGACTTCAGTGTTGAGGAAGAGCATGAGTTCTTTGCCGAGCTGAATGCGCACTTTCATCTGGTTTGGTCTGCCGCGGTTTCCGTAGACTCGTGAACGCGCTTTCAGGAAATCCTATACACTACTGTTTATGCTCTAAAAACATTCTAAAAGACTTCGTTTCGAGTAAATTCTGGATGCTACCCACTCAGGACACTTGGAATACATTGGACGAGCAGTATGGAGGAATATTGACACGTTTTTTGTGGACTTTTATGGACCTTTCTGCCTCGAGCGCCATAGACCTCCATTATTTGAATGTCAGCAGACAGCAAGAAGCCTCCCAGATCTCCAGATGCATTTGAGATATCAAAAAAGTACTCCAGAGTGTTGTTCAGCATGGGGGTGAGTAGAAAATGAAGGCTAATCATGTTTTGGGTGTACTATTCCTTTAATCCCACTGCTCCCCAAGGGGATGGGTTCAATGCAGAGAGTTCATTTAGTTGCTCAGTACTTGTGACAATGTAATGACAAAAAAGTTGAATTCTTCTAAGAATTCTTCCTGGATGGACTGACAGATGTTTGAAATGATGGATGAATGAATGGATGAATGGATAGTTAGTTGGTTTGTTGGTTGGATGGATGGTTAAACCCAGCCGGTTTTGCTGTGTGTGACTCACAGGCTCCTTCCCACCCATGGCCTGCATCCACAGCTTGTGGTCATCCTCTGACAGGGCCTGAACAGTCAGCACCGTCCCGGGCCTGAGGGAGAATTATGCTACGTTAGCATGAGACAAACCGTAGTTACAGAGCAGAAAGACACACAGAATTTACTACGCCCTCTCAGAGCCTCCATATGGTTTAAATATCCACTGTCACGACTGTCTGACAGGATTGATTTGGTCCTGCAGGTTGGGATAAGCTCTACACTCTGCAGTCCAGGATGTGGTGATGTGAGGAGGTGACCTCTTCATGTTGGAGTAATTTTATATGAGCTCTATGGATATTGGATGTTTCCTACTGTTTGGCCACAAGAGGAGGAAATGGTGCCATTAATCTGATAAAGTGATAAAAAACAAGTTTCCCTTCCTAAAGTTGCTCTTCCAGAGAATTTAAACTGATAACAAACCTGTCTGTTATGTCCAGGTCAAAGCAGAACCTCCTGTCCAACATGTCTGTTGGTTTGCGGACGCAGGACTTGAGCGTGACGGACTCCGTCTCCCCCTGAAACGTGTTTATCATTTACAATAAGAACGGCTGTTATGGAGGAAACGTTTTACAGATGGAGGCAGAGCTGTGATCACTCACAATCTTTCCACCGGATCGGTGGTCAAAAGTCACCATGTGCAGGATCTTCTGCTCCTTCACAAACGTACAGTAGCGCTTGACCCAGCTTGAACCGAAGGGAGGGGGTCCTTAACAAATCAGACAACATTAATCCAGGAGTGTTAAAGTTTTCTAACCAGGGCAGGAAAAAAAAAAAAGATTAGAAATTGAAAAAAAAACATTTAAGTTTCTTCATTTTTTCGTTTCAGATTCTTTTTTCAAACTGCTGTAAGCTCTGCAATCAGAGTGGGCCTGGTGACCATTTAGGTGCCTGAAAAAAATATTCACTGCTGCTGCATTCAGAAACTGGGGGAAATGTGAAATGTCTGTTATATATTGTTGATATTTACTTTTATGAGACCGTTTAAAAAAAAATAATAATTCACTGATCAAAGTTGTTTATGTCAGCACACTATACAGATCTGTTGGGAGAAATTCTAGTTATTAACACATATTTTCTGTTTTAAATCATTTATATAATTTATTTTAATATTACTTTTCCGTTTTAAAACATTCTAGCTCCCTCGGATTGCCTTAGAGTGTAATATTTCACCTGATTCATGCATGTCTGAGCAGCAGCCCCTCAATGTCCTCAAAGTAAGCAGCCATCTTTCTATATAAAGCAGGAAGCACCTGCGGTGACCACGCTGCGCCTCCTCAGTAAACATTACGCCACTGTTTCTGATCGGCGGGTTCATTTTTGAGAACGGCTCATTTAACAGCTGATCTGCACAGTGACAGCAGCTGCTTGTTTTTAGCTAATGTCTATGTTTGAAATAATAAATCACATATGCACAGTTTTATTTACAACACAAGCACAAAAACTACTTTTTTTACATTTTATAAACACAAATTCAGCACCATGAGACCCCAAATCCATCACAACTATGAGTTCATGCTCCGTTTCTGCTCTCTTGCTTTTTATGCATCTGTAGTCTTCTACCAATCGTTGGTGGAATGTTTCTTTGCCCTCATATCAACTTTTCTTTATTTTAATTTGGCTACTTTTCTCTTAAGGAGTTAAAAATTGTAGTCATCATTGAATAACTTTTAGTTTATAGCGTTTATCACAGACATGACTTTGTACGAAAGAGTAATAGAGCCAGACAAGAGGTATTTTTTCTTCTGTTTCGAAAATAAAGTCATAAAATTATGAGAATAAAGTAATAAAATTACGATAATAAAGTTGTAAAATTAGGAGAACAAAGTCGTAAAATTACGAGAATAAAGTCATAATATTACGAGAGAAAGTCACAATGAGAATAGTCATAAAATTACAACAATAAAGCCATAATATTAAGAGAATAAAGCCCTAAAATTACGAGAAACAAGTTGTATTTTATGACAACTCCTACAAGAAGCACTTTCTTCCCTAACATGAGGAATGTCAAGCATTATGTGAAGTTATACTCTGGCTCTGGTTTGACAAATAAGGAAATCTTTTAGCACTGCAATCAATTTGGGCAGGATGTCAAAGTGGACTCAGGTTGCTGATTGCAGATGACGGAGGTGCTGGACATGAAGTCAGAGTTCAACTCTTGAAAAGAACAGTGATGAGCTTGAAGATGCATTGCTAATGTTATTAGCTACAACTAGGAAGTAAACCGTCCTGTCAAGAGGCCAGATTTCCTAAAAAGTAGCCAATCACAGGCATTTCACCGTTTGGTCGGCTGCTTCCTCAAAGTGACGGAAGCTGTTCAGGTTTGATGAGGCCAAATGAGCGGCCTCACTAAGGAGAACATCATCCACATAGACACAAACTCTAAATGCTGGGGTTTAGACCAATAATTACCAAACAATCATGTTTCTCAGATGCAAAACTGCAGCAAAAACACAAAAAGGTGGCAAATGCACACCACACTTTTCAGATTTCCATCCATAAAAAGGTTTATTTTCATTCCACTTCACCACTAATGATTAAAGGGTTAACTATAATATAAAATCCTGCTTAAAATAACTGAAGTTTGACTGTTCTGACATGAGAAATCTCCCGAATATGTATGAATAGAAAGGGAAATCAACACGTGCTTCACCCATCTCTTACGTTTTTCCTGCACGTAGAGGTAACCTTCAAAGCTGATGGGGCTGGTCTGGCGGTACTCGTGGGGGGTGTCTTTGATCCGCTTCATCAGCTCATGCACCTCTGACCGCGTGCCCTCGAATCGACTCCTTGTCTGGGAGGGACAGGAAGCAAAGACACACTCCAGGAAGTGGCTCAGTGATGACCCTCCTATCAGGAGGCCCACGTATTGGAAAAGCATGCACAGGTTTTTCAGAAAAAAAAAACTAAATTCTCCAATAAACTTGTTCTGAAAGTCCAAAGAGTAAATAACCAGTTGAAGCTAACTAACAGGAGAAAAGGAATAGCTTTCTATATTTTATGTTTGTTTGTGATGGAGGCGGAGCTTCCTTCGAGAGCAACTGAAATCATTTGTTCATCCAGGAAATGTGTTTTTTTCTTACATTCTGAATATTGATCTGCAGCGCTCTTTTATAGTGGTCAAAGTCCTTGGCAAGCTCGAATCCCTGGTGATAAAAGGTGAACATGGTCTGAAAGAAGGCCAGCATCTAGGGAAAAATATCAAACAAAAACAAGTTCATTAAACCCAGACAGATCATTCAGACACAGTTGGTCCTATTCTGGGACGGCAACTGATACAAGAGAGCATTTCCATTTGACGTCCTGCTTTGAATGCATCCAGAACGTCAGGCTTTCTTTTTGACGGCAGGAAAGAAATGATTTCTGTGATTTAGGTCCAAATCATCTCCAAGCTGAGACCTTCTTGCTCCAAACTATAATCAAACTGAAGGTCATTGAATAGCTTTTAATGGTCATTTAATTTTGGGTAAAAGGAAAGAATAGTGTCTAAAAGCACTAAGGTTGGGTGATTAGATTAATCTATAGACAATTGATGATAGACTCAGTCCTTTAGCAATCGTTTATTAAGAGGGATTTTCTTCTTTTTTGGATTAAGAAGAAGCCCATGACAAAAAAGAAAAACAGCAAAAAAGAAAACCTTACGCTGTAAATGGCAGACACAGACTGCAGCTGTCTTGACTTTAACATAAAAAAATTGAAATTAAACAAAAAAAGAACATAAGGAAGGGAAATTCTCTCCTCCAGTGAAGCTGTGCGCTTTCCTTAAAAGAAAAAAAAAATCACTGCTCCAGTTTTCAGTCTGTTCAATTTTGCTCATTCACATAAATAAATGAATAATGGTCAAAAATGCCTCATAACAGTCAAAACAACTGGAAAAGATTTTTCCACTGGACGACTCTTACATATTTTGGACAAAAAAAAATATAACAACCAAGTATGTCATTCTTTATTTGGTTTAGCAGCGTTTGCAGGTGGTTGACAATATTACCAGCAGAGCAGAAGACGTGGTTTGAGGGGGAGCTTGTCTTTGCCACAAAGTCACCTGCAATTTTTTGGACTTGCGAATATCAGTTGAAACATTTTTGCATTTTGCTGAACCTTACAAAGCATAGATTTTACAACAGTGCCCTTCTAAAAAAAATCTGAAAAAACAGACTGACTGAGTTTAAATAAACTTCAGCATGTTTAGTAATGAAAATGACAGAAAACTGCTCTGGTCACTTTTAATCCATTAAATAAACTATAATAATAACATTTAATAAAGAGACGTCAGTGATTAAAAGAGTTGTTCTGATTCAGCACATCTCTGCACAGTCAGATATTATGATTAATAACCACAAGGGAATTATCGCTTATTCTACTATAAGATGCAGACATATTGAAAAGAAACGTTCTACTGAGAGAAATATCAGAAGTAGGCCTGCAACCAACCATTATTTTGCAAATTGATTAATCTCTCGATAATTTCTTTAATTAATCAACAATCGGATAGCAAAGAAGAGTTTTTATGAAATTGAACCAAGATATTTTTTTTTTACAATTTTGGTAGAGTTGCGGCTCTAAGTGGGTCAGTCTGTGAGCTAAAGTCACGTTTTAGTCTCTCTATCCTCCAGTTAACGATTAACTGATTACTGAATTAGTTGATGATTATTTCAACATTCATTCGATCATGTGTAATCTGATCAATCGTTTCAACCCTAATCAGAAGCACTAGCTAAATTAGCTTCGCTGATGTAGCCTGTTAACCTGACTCCTCCAGATGGATTTGCTCCACATATCCATCTGGAAACCTTCCATTGAAGTAATTTTGGGAAGGGGCGAAAATACTGGTTAGCTGATTGGCCTATGTTGGTGATAGACGGGCCAAATAAACCAATCAGATCAATGAAGCATATGACGTACTAACAGAGCGACGACGAAAACACAACCACAAGCCAGGCTACTCTTGCCGAAACCAGTCGGGAGAAGAGCAAAAACATCTTTTCCTCTGAGAAAAGCCTTCAGAGCAGTGTTTTGCTCTTCTTTGCTCGATAGCCACGCTAAAGCTAGTTTCATCGGCTGAAGCCGCCATGTTCTTTAGACTGAACTGTCGCGCTTCTCGTTGCGTCACATCTCAACCCGCCTCAGAGCCAACGCTGATTGGACGTTCGTTTGGTGAACGGCTCCAAATTTTATTTAACGGAGAGTCTCCAGACTGATTAGCGAGTGAAACCTTGAAAGCTCGTGAGATCAGGATGGTCTCACGAGGCTAGTAACCTGTGGCCGTTTCTCAATATGTGAACTTGTGCGCTCTCATGTGCTTGGGAAACCTCATCAGCATCAGCCTGTACTGTTCCAATTCACAAGAACAGCACACAGAGAACAGACAAAGTCCACGGATATTGTTCTCGCCCCTCCCTCTTTACCCAGCATGCATCAGAGCAGACTTGTCTGTTCTTGAAAATGACAGCTGTCCCAGCATGCACTGCGGCAGCAGCGCGCCATTGAAAGTTAAAAGTTCTCTTTTCTGTTGCTGTTGTTCAATAAAAGTACGTTTTAAAATCATTTGAGGCGAGAATATTATACTTTAAAGCATCATCATATGGTCTACTTACCGATTTAATGTGTAATTTAAAAAAACTTTTTGCGAAGTTGAGAGGACCGCGGCAACCAGCGGACCTCCGAGGCTAACGGCAGCCAGGGCTAACCGCTGCCCGTCCGCAGTTTTCTGTTTTATTTGGCAAAATGTTCATTTGATTAGTTTTTATCCGACTGTATTCATTATTATTCCCCCACAATATAAAAAAGGAATAATTAATTATTATCTAGAGACTATTAATAACAGGAGGTGAAATACAGCTCTAGACGAGCCGGGCGTGTGGTGACGTCACGAGTACGCTTCTGTTCAAATTGACCCATATCTATACTGCGTGCTCCCGTTCTCCCCAAGTCCATACTTTCCTGAGTTCTTCTCTAGAACATACTTGGCGAGGACACGAGTCCGTATTCACATTCTAGAGAATTAGGAAACGGCCTGTATCTGCAAGCTAAGAAGAACATTGACGGGCATATTACTGGCAACACTGCCTAGCAATCAGAACGTTACGTAGCGATTAGATTGCTGCATACCGATCGTAGCCTTACCTAGCGATGCGCATGCCTACGACACGGTAGTTTAACCACATGGATCCTTTATGTGTAACTTTTTAATTTTGACAGATTGATTTTGTTTGATCACATGTTGATTGGCTCCCAGACTCCAGCTGGGGACCACAGACACCTTTTTTTTTGTTTTTAAATCAGGTTTGAGAAGACAGAGTCCACGCTGCTGGACGATAACTAAAAGATTAAGGAAACATCAGTCCATGGAGGTGATAAAGCAACTTGCTGTTTGCAGTTGGCAATAAAAAGTTAAGCGGGGGAGGTAGCAAAGGAAGGAAACAAACTAGAAGGACATGATCCCAGCCCCTTTTTTTCCACTGGCTGTTTTAACATGTGCTAATTTACCTGAATGTGTCCAGAAATGATATAAAGACTGATTTAGGATTGATGTTTCATGGAGCTATGTGCTGACTCAGAACTTAGAGAAACATCTGCTGAACAGGTTAGGGCTCCCGCTCTGCTAGTCGGAGCCACATCCACTCTGTGGAAAGTCACTCACCGGTTCCACGCATTCAAACTTCTTTCTCTCCTGGATCTCCTGCAGCTTGCAAACATATTCAAGCGATTCCTCTTGAAAGTGCTGCCTCATGGTTTCCACCTGGCTGTCTGCCTGGAGAGGTGGAGAACACACATCATGATGATTACAGACAGGAGGAGAGGAAGAAACGCTCTGGCTGCAGCTGCTAGGATGAGATTATTGAGTAAAGTCCAGATACAAATATCTTTAAATAACAGCTCTGCCTCTTTACTCTCTACGATGAGCAACCACATTACTTTACTTCAACACAGACACCTGGCAGGAAAGACAAAAGGAGGAGGTCAAAGGAAGCACGAATCAGGAGGAGAGTCGAGTCGGACGGGACAGTGTCAACGTGAACCTTAAGGTTTGGAGAAAGACAGGAAAGAAAAATCAGCCTCTGGTTCAAACAGGTTCAAACCTGCTGCAGCAAACCAGGACTTCAGCTCAGCAGAACGTTAGTGATGCTTTCTAAAACCATTAAGTATCAAGTTGTGTTTCTATCAAACTCCATAATGCATCAGAGCATTCAGACACAAAAGATCAGCATTCCCCTAAAAAGAACTGAAAATAATATATTTTAGCCGTTTAATAACTGCATGTAATGCAGGGATGTTTTTATTGCTCTGTGCTTCATCCCCACAGAGCCAGACTGCTCCTCATGGGATGGTTAAACCCAGAGGATAGATTCTGTTGAAATTGCCAATGAGGTCATTTAGCTTTTGTTTTTTTTTGTTTTTAGAAAAACTTTCCTATTTTTTCATTATTTTTTTTTCCAATTCATTCAATTTTATTGAAACTGTTTGTTCATGAAAGAGAAGGATGTCTGTTGAGGAATGGCTGATAATCAGATTATTTGGATTCAGTAGAGACGGAGAGACGTCTCGTCCTGATGGACGCTCCAATGATCCCGAGTCCATCCTGGGTTTCACCTCATATGTGAAGCAATTTGGTTCTTTGGGTCACATCTGAACGATTAAGTTTATTCATAAAGCACCATTCCCATGGTTTGTCTCAAAGCTCCACCTCCAATTAAAGGAACTGACTGGGTAAAACTTCAAGAACCAGAACCGGGCTCAGTGTCAGCGAAGCCGTGCCTGCTTCACTGCAGAATGAGCCTGTAACAGTCAGTCTGCAGACAGGAGCCTCTGAGCTATGAGTGGCAGAGAAACAAACAGGCTGCAGAGAAGATGACACTGTTGACACGGCGCTCCAGTAGGTCAGGGTCAAGAAAATGGGTCTATCAGAACCACAGCAGGAAAACGAGAAACTTCTCTTTCTCTTCGATGTGGGAAAGGAAACTAGCGGAGCTGCAGGTGGAAGAGTTTGAGCGAAGGGAAATACCTCCTGCAGCTGCGGCTCCTTCTTCTTCGCCGACATGTTCAGAAGCTTCTCCAGAGAGCCGTAGTACTTCTCCGTCTCCTTCTCATACCTTTTTCTTTCCGCCTTTCAGAGAAACAAAACAAACACAAAACAACTCAAGACTTTAGGAGAAGCATGACTCAAATGACTGGTTTGCAGTCAGAGTCATGAACTGGTTTCCATCAAAAAAAGCTGAGAAAGTTCAACCTACCCTGACGGTGCCCAGCTGCTCCTTCCTGAACTTCTCCAAGGGTTTCATTAATGTCTCTGTGATGTTTCTCATCTAAGGCGAGAAGGGAGGTCTGATCATCATCATCATCATCATCATCATCCTCCTCCTCCCAGTGGATTAAACTGGGAGATGAGGAGGTTGGACACAGATACTGTGATTTCATTTTTTAAGGAAAATAAAATGTGCCTAAGATTTTCCTTTCAGATTTGCTCTGCAGCATGATGCTGTCACTGCCGTGTTTCATAGTGGGGACAGTTTGTCCATGGGGTCAGATCTTTGCTTCATAAAGAATTTAGCAGGTAGAGAGCTCCTCCCTCCGCAGCACAAGAGAAGAATCCTCAGACGTCACCTTAAACAGCTGAGGACTCTCGCCACGCTGCAGAAAACGGATTTCTTTAGGTTCTCCACCTGAGCCGAGGAGCTCTGCAACTCCTCCAGAGTCACCAAGAGTATCTGGTTATTGTTCCGTCAGGCTACGGAGTGAATTTTGTTCCACTATTGTTCTAAAGAACATGTTTTGTCAATGGAAATTTGGAAAAAAAAATAAAAATAAATCAGAGGGAACCACTGAAAAACTTCTTTACCAAAATAAGGTTTCATTCGTAACTTCGCTGTTGACTTAGAATTTCGTTTTTAAAATTCTATTTTTAAAACTTATTTTTTGAAAAATTATTTTGACAGATGTTATATTCTAAAATTAAATACAGATTTCTCTTTCTCTTAGGTTTGTTATGTGTTTTTTTTCTTTTAAAAATTGTGTTTCCCAGATCAGATTCTCTTTATTTCAAGCCAAACCCAAACACTTTCTGATGACCAATAAAATGTTGCTAACATCCAGCGGACCAATAGAAATGTGTCTCTGCTCCTAACTTCAGAGAAAAAAAAAAATCCCCCAGAAGAAGAACATGTGATCTGTTAAAAATATTAACCAGAAATGTACCAGGTCAAGACCTGAAATCACACCTGCTAATTAACCAGAACTACTCTAGCGTGACTGAAGGTGTTACTTTGCAGGGTAACGTGTTTTTGGTGTGAAACTCCTGAACAGTGTTTCCAACAGGCCAAAGACCCCCTCATAGTGTCTGCCGTGGGTTTTTCTGCTGTGCTGGCTGCAGGGCATGTCTGCACACGCATGCTGCTTTGCTCTATTTTGCAGCGTGATGTCATCTCACTGCACTGAGGGCTGCTTACCGCTGCGGTCTGCGCTTGGCACAACAATCATCTCATTCAGCCCCTGATGACGGGTTCTCACATCGACCTCAGACGCTGCACGCAGACATTACCCAGAAAGCTAACATTTACACCCAGCAGAAGGAGCATGCATGTTCAGTAGCCAGCTAAATGACTCCAAAGTGCTCCTGCTTCCAAACTACTAGGGGTGTGATTTCAGTAGCAGTTAAAATACCAGACTTTAACACCGCCACTTCAGTCACATGTCAGTTTTATGAATAAGGGGTTGAGAGGCAGTGAACTTGCTCCCAGCTGCTCTTTATGAGATCTATCCTGTTATGTAAACCTGGGTTGTTACGGTGTCCCTTCGTACTCCTGTCGCCTGTCATCAGCCACTCCCAGGAGGCTGATGGGACCAGAATAAGGCGAGGGGAACAGAGGAACAAGCTTAGTGTTCAACAGACCTGCATGAGAAGCCCAGCATGGTCACCATGGATGCAAACAGGCTGCAGGTTTATGTTCCAACACAGCACACAACATCCGTTCTACACTTGTAATAAATGAAAACATGACGGATGAATGAACCGGAGGACTGCAGAAACCGTCCCAGTCCTGATCAACGTTCCCTTCAACGTCACACGAATCATCATCATGGTAAACATCGGCTGCTGCTGTGTTTTGAAATGTGATCCTGTTGCACATATTTGTTTAGAAGTGTTGCATAATAAACCTTGAGATTTTTTCTCTGCCTGTCTGAGCAGTGAAGCTGTGCTTGTGACAACGGTGAAAATGTGGAAAAACTTCGCCCTGATGTTGAGGAGCAACAGGCAGAGCAGCTCTAGCCACTGATCAGAACGACCCAAGAGGGCGGCGGGTAGTTCAGCTCAGGTCAAAAAATAAAAATTAAAAATTCCCCTGATGACACCAAGACCAACGTTTAGCTCAACATTTATTACCAAATAACCACATCTTCTCACAGCAAATGATCTTTCATGGTCTCAGATTATGAATCTATGAGGTAATGATTAGAAGTTAAAACCTCCAATTATATGAAGCAAAGTTCTGATTTCCCCCCTGATCTTTTTTATTGTAAATTTATCATCAGAAATTTTTATGTGGCGTTAAATTTATTCTAACAAACCAGATAAAAACGAAACCCACCAGAGGGAAGCTAAGAAATAATTGCAAAACTCTGCATGTGCAATTGGTTTTTCTCAGAGTCAACTTGAGTTAAAAGCAGATTTCATTCTCACCATCAGCTCCCTTTGCTCCTCCAGGTTTTTGAGGAAAGAGGAAAACTCTTGCAAAGACTCGTCTAGGAAAAGAAAACACAACAAATGAGAAATCATGTAAAATAGTCATTTGTTCGACTTATTCCAGTAAGATCACAAGAATTTAATCATATAATATGTAAAGGTTTTCAAATAATCATCTAAAAATCAAACCCTACTCTCTGTCCGAACGTTCGGCCTAACCCCTAAATCCCTCAATCACTATATAGAGCAGGGGCTATAGAGCAGTGAACTCAGTTAACTGACCATTCGGACATATTATCACTACTTTTTGCTTCTACAGCGCAGTGCCTGCGCCATCTTTGTTATTAATCGCCGCTGCCAGGTAGCGACAGTGTATGGTGACAGCGGGCAGCTGTGACAGCAAATCCCACAATCTTTAAAGGGAGAGCAAAGCATTCAGGGATATATCTGCTCGTCTAGTGACCATGGATGTTCACTACTTTTCTAGGTGCATTGTGGGAAATTTCGAGTCCACTATGTTTTCATCCACTAGATGTTCGGACACTCATTTAAAATAGTTAAACCACTATATAGTGCCCTATATAGTGATTAGAGTGGACATTCGGACACAGCCCTGGTGTTTCCAGTCAGCCTTATAAGGGAAATCTAAACCGACTGAAAGGGAGGGGAAATGTTTTTGGTTTGGTTTGGATTTAGATTATTGGTTAGCTTCAATTTTTTCAAGTTGAATGTAAATGGGTTTTTGGTTTGTTTTCCCTTTAGAGGTTTAATTCAGTTGAATGTTTCCCAAATAGAAAGTGACAATGTTGTAAAGGCTTTCAACCTTTTATTAGAGATTGTACATGATGATGCTATAAAAGCTGGGCTGTTTGACTGTGGGTGTGTCTTTTTTTTGTTTGTTCTTCTGCTGTGATTGAGGAAAGGGGAACCCCTGCTTGTCTGCTTTGAAGGGGTCATAGAATGCAAAACTGATTTGATGTTTCAGTTAGTGAGTGCTTGTTGCTATGATGCGTCGTTGCTCAGCAGCTTCACTCATTGTAAACCAACCAATCAGAGCACAGCGCATCTTAATATTAATGAGCATACCATAAAAGAAGAAAACCTGTGGTTTCATTCTGGGGCTTATAACCAGGCTGCATTAGGGCTCATAGAACAGCAAATATGCCATTTTCAGCCCAACCAATGTTACACACCCTATTCAGA